>NW_027253543.1:8295000-8388972 GCF_044704955.1 Pristiophorus japonicus | reverse complement strand
CTCCCCTCCCCTCCCCCTGGGACACTCTCCCCTCCCCTCCCACTGGGACACTCTCCCCTCCCCTCGGGACACCCTCTCCCCTCCCCTCCCCTCGGGACACTCTCCCCTCCCCTCCCCCTGGGACACTCTACCCTCCCCTCCCCCCGGGACTCTCTCCCCTCCCCTCCCTCCGGGACACTCTCCCCACTCCTCCCCCCGAGACACTCTCCCCTCCCCTCCCCCCGAGACACTCTCCCCTTCCTCCCCCGTGAGACACTCTCCCCTCCCTTCCCCCTGAGACACTCTCCCCTCCCCTCCCCCCCGAGACACTCTCCCCTCCCCCGAGACACTCTTCCTCCCCCTGAGACACTCTCCCCTCACACTGAGACACACTCCCCTCCCCCTGAGACACTCTCCCCTCCCCCTGAGACACTCCCCTCCGCATGAGACACTCTCCCCTCCACCTGAGTAACTCTCCCTCCACCGGAGACACTCTCCCCTCCCCTCGGAGACCCTCTCCCCTCCCCGAGAAACTCTCCCCTTCCCCCGGGACAGAGAAACATAGAAACATAGAAACATAAAAAATAGGTGCAGGAGCAGGCCATTCGGCCCTTCTAGCCTGCACCGCCATTCAATGAGTTCATGGCTGAACATGAAACTTCAGTACCCCCTTCCAGCTTTCTCGCCATACCCATTGATCCCCCGAGTAGTAAGGACTTCATCTAACTCCCTTTTGAATATATTTAGTGAATTGGCCTCAACATCTTTCTGTGGTAGAGAATTCCACAGGTTCACCACTCTCTGGGTGAAGAAGTTTCTCCTCATCTCGGTCCTAAATGGCTTATCCCTTATCCTTAGACTGTGACCTCTGGTTCTGGAGTTCCCCAACATTGGGAACCATTCTTCCTGCATCCAACCTGTCTAAACCCGTCAGAATTTTAAACGTTTCTATGAGGTCCCCTCTCACTCTTCTGAACTCCAGTGAATACAAGCCCAGTTGATCCAGTCTTTCTTGATATGTCAGTCCCACCATCCCGGGAATCAGTCTGGTGAATCTTCGCTGCACTCCCTCAATAGCAAGAATGTCCTTCCTCAGGTTAGGAGACCAAAACTCTACACAATACTCCAGGTGTGGCCTCACCAAGGCCCTGTACAACTGTAGCAACACCTCCCTGCCCCTTACTCAAATCCCCTCGCTATGAAGGCCAACATGCCATTAGCTTTCTTGTCAACATTCAATGACTGATGTACCATGACACCCAGGTCTCGTTGCACCTCCCCTTTTCCTAATCTGTCACCATTCAGATAATAGTCTGTCTCTCTGTTTTTACCACCAAAGTGGATAATCTCACATTTATCCACATTATACTTCATCTGCCATGCATTTGCCCACTCACCAAACCTATCCAAGTCACTCTACAGCCTAATAGCATCCTCCTCGCAGCTCACACTGCCACCCAACTTAGTGTCATTCGCAAATTTGGAGATACTGCATTTAATCCCCTCGTCTAAATCATTAATGTACAGTGTAAACAGCTGGGGCCCCAGCACAGAACCTTGCGGTACCCCACTAGTCACTACCTGCCATTCTGAAAAGTACCCATTTACTCCTACTCTTTGCTTCCTGTCTGACAACCAGTTCTCAATCCATGTCAGCACACTACCCCCAATCCCATGTGCTTTAACTTTGCACATTAATCTCTTGTGTGGGACCTTGTCGAAAGCCTTCTGAAAGTCCAAATATACCACATCAACTGGTTCTCCCTTGTCCACTCTACTGGAAACATCCTCAAAAAATTCCAGAAGATTTGTCAAGCATGATTTCCCTTTCACAAATCCATGCTGACTTGGACCTATCATGTCACCATTTTCCAAATGCGCTGCTATGACATCCTTAATAATTGATTCCATCATTTTACCCACTACCGATATCAGGCTGACCGGTCTATAATTCCCTGTTTTCTCTCTCCCTCCTTTTTTAAAAAGTGGGGTTACATTGGCTACCCTCCACTCCATAGGAACTGATCCAGAATCAATGGAATGTTGGAAAATGACTGTCAATGCATCCGCTATTTCCAAGGCCACCTCCTTAAGTACTCTGGAATGCAGTCCATCAGGCCCTGGGGATTTATCGGCCTTCAATCCCATCAATTTCCCCAACACAATTTCCCGACTAATAAGGATTTCCCTCAGTTCCCCCTCCTTACTAGACCCTCCGACCCCTTTTATATCTGGAAGGTTGTTTGTATCCTCCTTAGTGAATACTGAACCAAAGTACTTGTTCAATTGGTCCGCCATTTCTTTGTTCCCCGTTATGACTTCCCCTGATTCTGACTGCAGGGGACCTACGTTTGTCTTTACTAACCTTTTTCTCTTTACATACCAATAGAAACTCTTTGCTTCTGTCTGCCAACCAGTTCTCTATCAAGGTCAATACATTACCCCCAGTAGCATGTGCCTTAATTTTGCACACTATCTCTTGTGTGGAACCTTGTCAAAAGCCTTTTGAAAGTCCACATGCATCAAGTCCACTGGTTGTCCCTAATCCACTCGACAAGTTACATCCTCAAATAACCCTAGAAGTTTTGTCAAGCATGATTTCCCTTTCATAAATCCATGCTGACTTGTACCGATCCTATCACTGCTTTCCAAATTACATGTTTAATAATTAATTCCAGCATTTTTCCCACTATCGATGTCAGGCTAACCGCTCTATAATTCCCTGCTTTTTTTCTCTCCCTCCTGTTTAAAATGTTGGGTTACATTAGCTACCCTCCAATCCATAGGTACTTATCCAGAGTCCAAGGAATTTTGGAAAATGACCAGCAATGCATCTACTATTTCTAGGATCACTTCCTTAATACTCTGGGATGCAGACTATCAGGCCCTGGGCCTTTATCATCCTTCAGTCCCTTCAATTTCCCTAACACCATTTCCTGACTGATAAGGATTTCCCTCAGTTCCCCCATCTCGCTAGACCCTCGCTCCCCTGGAATTTTCGGGAGGTTATTTGTATCTTCTTTAGTGAAGACAGAACCAAAGTATTTGTTCAATTGGTCTGCCATTTCCTTGTTCCCCATTATGAATTCACCTGATTCTGACTGCAAGGGACCTACATTAGTTTTCTTTTCACATATCTATAGAAGCTTTTGCAGTCAGTTTTTATGTTCCCTGCAAGTTTACTCTCATACTCTATTTTCCCCCTCCTTATTACACCCTTTGTCCTCCTCTGCTGAATTCTAAATGTCTCCCAGTCCTCAGGTGTGCTACTTTTTCTGGCCAATTTATATGCCTCTTCCTTGGATTTAAAACTATCCCTAATTTCCCTTGTTAGCCACGGTTGAGCCACCGTTCCTGATTTATTTTTACGCCAGACAGCGATGTACAATAGTTGTAATTCATCCACGTGACCTATAAATGTCTGCCATTACCTATCCACCGGCAAACCTTTAAGTATCATTCACCAGTCTATCCTAGCCAAATCATGTCTCATATTGAATTTTCCTTTCTTTAAGTTCACGACGCTAGTCTCTGAATTAACTGTGTCGCTTTCCATCTTAATGAAGAATTCTACCACTTTTCCCCAAGGGGCCCCACATGACCAGATTGCTAATTATTCCTCTCTCGTCACACAAGACCCAGGCTAGGATGGCCTGTTCTCTAGTTGTTTCCTCGACATATTGGTCTAGAAAACCATCCCTTATACCCTCCAGAAATCCTCCTCCACTGTATTGCTACCAGTTTGGTTAGCCCAATCTATATGTAGATTAAAGTCACCCATGATAACTGCTCTACCCTTATTGCAGCATCCCTAATTTCCTGTTTAATGCGTCCCCAAACTCACTACTGCTGTTTGGTGGTCTGTACACAACTCCCACTGACGTTTTCTGCCCTTTAGTGTTTCGCAGCTCTACCATATAGATTCCACATGATGCAGATTTACGAGTTACATTGAAAAGTCGCAGTCTGTTTATTCTAAATGGTCTTAAAACCATTTGAACAGTAGAAATTGAGAGATTGGCTCTGTTTCCACTGACAATTATACACAAGCACAATCAAGGATGACATCATTTATACAACCGTTAAAAATTGCACATTGAAGTGCTACTTTAATGCTTTTGAAATCGCGCTTAGAAATAATTATGTCTCTCGAAAAATGGTTTAATCCGCAAATTGTGCCCAGATCAGCGATTAGATCGGGCTTGCTCATTGTCAACGTGCTGTCACTCCTGAGAAAGGCCAATGCACATGTCGATTTCGCAGAATATCTTTTGAGAATGGCCACAAGTAATGCACCATTATACAGCACATTCCTTCCCCAAGTGTTATTTATTCCTGGCATTGGCCAACCACATCAATCTCTACAACCCTCTTCCAGTCAAAAATCTAAACTTAAATTATTACTGGCATAGGGAAAAGGGCTTACACTGAAAATCGTGAATGCAATGTCCAATGTTCCCAGGTCCATTTAGTAATATCTCCACTGTGCTAATTAAATGGGATAATATTAAAGTGAGGGAATAATGTGCAAGAATTAATAACCCCACTAACAGTGATTGCTGAGAGCAAAGTGTTACATTGGTAAATGTGAAAGAGGCCAACTCAGTGTTGATCATCACTCCCACTTCTAGTCTCCCAATAATTTATCAACATACATTTTAGATGATAGTCAGATACTATCTGAGGTACACTAAACGCTGTGTCAGATTGTAAAACCTTCCGTTTCTCAATGAATGAAATGATTGATCGATCGATTAGAAGCCGTACTGAAAGTCTAAGTGGCTGTTTGGCAGAGTGGCTCGGGTTTGTGGGACCTCCAACACCAGAGGTGTTCTCTTTATAGTGCGCTGAGTACGGGAGTCCAAGGACACGCAAGGCCTGAACTACAATCAGTGCTATTGCCTGGAGTCCCTGTGCTCCAGGATCCACTCCCGTGTCTAACACGGTGATGTGAACCCCTGCCATCCTATTCTGATACCGGGTATTAAAACATATTCTGTCAGGGGATTATTCACTGCTCAAAGGGCCCACAACACACTGAATTTACAGAACAAGGAGGGAAGTACATCTCCCTCTGCTTCTATCTACTTACCTCTCCTTTCTCTCTCTTCCCGTCGCTCTGTCTCTTTCTCATTCTCTTCCACTGTATGTCGTTATTTTTTCTCCCTCCCTGTCTGTCGGTCTCTCTCCCTCTCCCCAGCTATATTTCTCTGTCTCTACTTTTCTGTCCCTCATTCTCTGTCTCTCCCGTCATTTATTTCTCTCTCACTCTCTCTTTATCTCTCACTGTCTCTCTCTATCTATCTATATCTATAATCTATATATGTATAGATCTGTCTCCCCATGCCCCACTTTATATCCATTTGTCTTTCTCTCACTCTCTCTCTCTCATTCTTTCTTTCTCCCTCTCATTTTATCTCTCACTGTCTCACTTTCGCTCTCTCTCTCCATGTATATCTCTCTATATATACATACATATATATATATATACACATATATATCATAGAAACCTAGAAACATAGAAAATATAAGGAGTAGTAGACCACTTGGCCCTTCGAGTCTGCATCACCATTCAATATGATCATGGCTGATCCTCTATCTCATCACCCGCTTTTCCCCCATACCCTTCATGCCTTTTGTTTCTAGGAATCTAGCTATCTCCCTCTTAAATATATTTAGTGACGGCCTCCACAGCCTTCTGTGGTAGAGAATTCACAGAGATATCTCCCTGTTCCTATCTCTACTTCCATCTCTCTGCCTCGCTCTCTTTCTATCTCTCACTGTCTCACTTTATCTGTGTATCTTCCTGCCGCTCTCTCTCTCTCTCTCTCTCTCTCTCGATACATATATCTCAATTTCTCTCTGTCTCCTTGTCTCTTGTTCTGTCACCCTCACTTTCTCTGTCTCTCTGTGCCGGCTCACTCCCTCTCTTCCCCTCTTTCTTTCTCTGTCTCTCTGTCCTTGTCCTTCACTTTATGTATCGCCCGCTGGTCCCTGTCTCGCGCTCTCAAGCTGCCTCTTTCCTGCCATCTTCTCTGTCCTTCTCTCACTCTTGTCTCTGCCTCTCTTTTCTTTTCTCTCGTTGTCTTTCTATCTCTCACTATTTTTCATCCCATCAGTTTCTCACTTTCTCCCACTGTCTTTCTACTTCTGTATATCTCCTTGTCTTTCCCTGTCTTCCCTTTTACTCTCTCTACTCTCTGATTCCTGCTCTCTGTCTCTCTGTTTCAGTCTCTCCCATTCTTTCACTCTTGACTCTCTCTATATCGCAGATTCTGTGTCTCTGTGTGTTTTACTCTTTGTTTTTCTCTGTCTCTCTCCCCTTCCCTTGTTCCCTGTCTCTTTTTCACTCTGTCTCTATCTCTCACTCTGACTCTCTCTCACTCTGAATCACTCTCTATGGTGTGTTTCTCTATCTCTCACTGCCTCTCTCTCTGTCTCTCTATCTCTAACTCACTCTCTATAGTGTGTCTCTCTATCTCTCACTCTGTCTCTCTCTCTCTGTCTCTCTATCCCTAATTCACTGTCTATGTGTGTCTCTATCTCTCACTCTGACTCTCTCTCACTCTGATCACTCTCTATGGTGTGTTTCTCTATCTCTCACAGCCTCTCTCTCTGTCTCTCTATCTCTAACTCACTCTCTATAGTGTGTCTCTCTATCTCTCACTCTGTCTCTCTCGCTCTGTCTCTCTATCCCTAATTCACTGTCTATGTGTGTCTCTATCTCTCACTCTGTCTCTCTCTCTCTCACTCTAAATCACAGTCTATGGTGTGTGTCTCTCTCTGTCTCTCTATCTCTAACTCACTGTCTCTGTGTGTCTCTATTTCTCACTCTGTCTCTCTCTCACTCTGAATCACACTCTATGGTGTGTCTCTCTGTCTCTCTGTCTCTCTATCCCTAACTCACTGTCTCTATGTGTCAATCACTCTGTCTCTCTCTCACTCTGAATCACACTCTATGGTGTGTCTCTCTGTCTCTCTATCCCTAATTCACTGTCTCTGTGTGTCAATCACTCTGTCTCTCTCTCACTCTGTCTCTCTATCTCTCACTCTGTCTCTCACTCTGTCTCTCTATCTCTAACTCACTGTCTCTCTGTGTGTCTCTCTAGTTCTCAATCTGTCTCTCTCTCTCCCTCACTTTCTCTTTATATTTGCCTGTGATTCACTTGATCTCTGTCTGTCGCTCTGCTTTACTCTCACACTAACTATTTCTCTCAGTCTCACTTTCTCTCTCGCTCTTTCTGTCTCTGTCTCTCGGTCTGTCCCTCTATTTCTATCCATCTCGCTGTCTCTGTTTTTCTCTGTCTCTCCCTCTCAGTATCTCTCTGTTTTTATCTCCCTCACTCCTTCGCTCTCTCTCTGTCTCTGTGTGTCTAGCTCTCGTTCTCTCTCTTTCGCTCTCACTCTGTCTCTTTCTATCACTCTGACAATTCCCTCTGCTGGTAGATGCTCTCACTGAGTGTCTGGGCTGACAGCGGAGATCAGGCCCTTGGGGTGAGGTACCAGTGATGCAGTCTGGGTCTCTGGATCCTGACCCTCGGCGGCAATCTGCTCCTGTGGAGATTGAGGGAGGGGGGTAAAAAGGAGAGCTCAATGTGAAGTAAATCATCAATGTTACCAGTGTCACTGGTAATTGGGAAGGGTCAATATTGGCTGCATTTCACCAACAGGCCACAAGAGGGAGTGGGAATATTTTAGGCAATGGCGCCGCCTCCTGGTTGCAGGGAGTGTTACACCTCAATATTTCTGGCATTGCACAACAGGACGAGGCTATTCAGCCCATCGTGCCTTTAGTCCCCATCGCTTCCTATTTCTCCAAAGCCCCGCCAATTTCTCCCCTTTCAAGTCTGTATCCAATTCCATTTTGTAAGTTGCTGTTGGTTTTACTTCCACTGGCATTTCCGGCAGTGAATTCCAGATCGTAATAACCCGCTGTTTATAAACAATTCTCATCGTCTCCCCATTATTGGAGGGAGTGAAGAATGAATCCCCGTTTTAACATCACTCCTGTTCCCAGTTACCCTGTCACTGTCCCGTGACCTTGATCCTGGGCCCATAAAGAGAAATAAACACTGGAACAAGTCGTTTCAAATGAGATGATATCGAGCAATGGACACCTGTTGGTTAAAATCGTGGTGTGTAAATGTGGCTGATTTCCATAAAGAATGCTATTTTAAATAGGCATAAACTGTTTTTACACATACATGATTTTAAATTATTCATCCATTGTTTAAACATATACTTCTTTTCTGAAATTTGAGATATGCTATTTCAATTTATAGATAATTTGCATTACACTGCACAGGCATACACACACATACATACATATGTATATAGTTTCCAATAATAATGTTAACTTATACATACAATATTGCAGATATATGCTGTGTTAGGAGATGTGTATACCTGGATACATTGTGCACATGCTGCCTTAGATTATATACATGTTGCTTAGATTTATATTTATAATGTTGTGACTTCTAGAAAGGCCAGTTTATTCATACTTAATGTTCTAAATTATATAACGGCTGATTTGAAGTGTACATATAAAACATTAAATTATATACTTATTCTGTAACTCTCTGATATCTGTAAACAAAAGAGGTTGCATTTACGTAGAGCCTTTAAAATAGTTGCACATCACAAGGTGCTTCACAGGAGCGATTTTCAGAACGGTTTTGACACCAAGCCATATACTAGTGCAGGGGACTGAAAGCTTGGGAAAAGACGTAGGTTTTAAGGAGCATCTTAAAGGAGATACTGTCTCCCTCACAGTCAAATCTGCTGTCATCACCTCCCTTCTTTAAATACCCTCCCTTGACCCCTCGGTCCTTGCAAAGCACCTCCCCATCTCCAACCTCCTCTTCTCCAAAGTCCTTGAGCATGTTGTCATTTCTCAAATCCATGCCAAACTCTCCTGAAACTCCATATTTGAAACAGGCCAATCAGGTTTCTGCCTGCAATGGATCAAAGTCACAAATGATACCCTATGTGTCTGATCCTGTAAAACCGCCTCCTCATCGTTCTTGACCTGTCTGCAGCCTTTTGTAAGGTTGACCACTCCATAGTCCTTGTGCATGAAACAAAAAACTTTATTATACAGGTACAACACGTAATCAGGAAGGAAAAGGTAATGTTGGCCATTATTGCAAGGGGAATAGAGTATAAAAGCAGAGAAGTCCTGCTCCAACTGTATAGAGTATTGGTGAGGACACAACGAGAGTATTGTGTACAGTTTTGGTCGTATTTAAGGAAGGATACACTTGAAATGGAGGCTGCTCAGAGAAGGTTCACTCAGTTGATTCGGGAGATGGGGGCTGACTTATGAAGATAGGTTGAATAGGTTGGGCTTATATTCATTGGAGTTCAGAAGACTGTGGTGATCTTATCGAAACATGTATGATAATGAGAGGATTCGACAAGTTGGATGCAGAGAGGATATTTCTACATAGCGGAAACTGAACCTTGGGTTCATAGTCTCAGAATAAGGGGCCGCTCATTTAAAACTGAGATGAGGAGAAATTTCTTCTCTCAGACGGTTGTAAATCGATGGAATTATCTGCCCCAGAGAGCTGTGGAGGCTGGCTCTTTAAATATATTTCAGACGGAGATAAACATATTTTTGAGCGATAAGTGAGTAAAGGGTTATGGGGAGCGGGCAGGGATGTGGAACTGAGTCCATGATCAGATCAGCAGTGATCTTATTGAATGACAGAGCAGGCCCGAGGGGCCAAATGGCCTACTCCTGTTCCTATTTCTTATGTTCTTATTTTCTTACAAAAATCCCGGTCAATCGGGGAAAGAAATCTGGGAAAATTTCTCTCCGACACATCTAGGCGATTGAAACTAGTCGAGGAGACCACCCTGGCTGTATCAGATTCCACGACGTATTACCATCATGTCTGTGCCATCCAACAAGAAGTTATCCAGTCTAATCCCACTTACCAGCCTTAGGTCCGTAACCCTGCAGGTTACCGCACTTCAAGTGCACATGCAAGCACCTTTTAAATGTGGTGAGGGTTTCTCCCTCCACGACCCTTCCAGGCAACGTGTTCCAGACCCTCACAACCCTCTGCGTGAAGAAGCTTTCCCTCAAATCCCCTCTAACCCTTCCACCAAACTCATTAAATCTATGCCCCCTCGTAATTGATCCCTTGATTTCCACTATATCCAGTCCCCTCAAAATTTTATACACCACATTGAGGTCTCCCCTCAACCTCCTCTGTTCCATGGAGAGCAAACCCAACTGTCCATTCTGTCCTCAGAGCTTAGAGTCTCCATTCCAGGCAGGATCCTCGTAATTCTCCTCTGCACCTTCTCTCGTGCAATCATGTCCTTCCTGGAATACGGCGCCCAGAACTGCACGCAGTACTCCAGCTG
Source organism: Pristiophorus japonicus (assembly GCF_044704955.1). NCBI lineage: Eukaryota > Metazoa > Chordata > Chondrichthyes > Pristiophoridae > Pristiophorus > Pristiophorus japonicus. Next base: position 8,378,613 of record NW_027253543.1, on the reverse strand, counting down.
AGGCCTAACCAGTGTATTATACAATTTAAGCATAATCTCCCTGCTCTTGTATCCTGTGCCTCGGCTAATAAAGGTAAGCGTTCTGTATAGCTTCTTAACCATCTTATCCACCTGGCCTGCTACATTCAGGGATCTGTGGCCAAACACTCCAAGTTCCCTTTGTTAATCTACACTTCTACGTGGCCTATCGTTCAATGTGTATACATTTCCTTATTAGCCCTCCCCAAGTGCATTACCTCACACTTCTCCGAATTAAATCCAGTTGCGTCATAAATACACCAATATAAAAACTGTTCCTTTAGATGGTGGAATCGTGTGATACCACATGATTTACTTTATGTGACGGCTTTCAAACCCTCTCCAGCTTCCGTGGGGTGTGAGGCAGCCATGAGTAGCAGCAGTTCCTATCAGCGCCCATAACCCGCTCGCTTCTGCAGCCTGTTGCCACTGATCTACAAATAATTCAATTGCAGAGATAGGGCGCAAAGAATCATCAGGGAGAGCTGCATGGGCTCAAACACTAAACCAGAGGGACAGGATCAGTGGGACAGTTAATGTTCTGTGGCATGGTCATCGGTCAGAGCTGCAAACACATCAGTGTAAGATGGAGAGAACATTTTTCCTCTGGAGGAAAGGTCCAGCTCAGTGGGTATTGATCCTGCAGGGAGAAATGATTGATAGTTACTTTGTAATCACCACAAATTCACGGCAGATCACGACGAACCAGAGCCTCAGACCGAGGAGGCAGAGGTATATGGGGTGCACACATTTACCACAAAGTGTCCCCCGATAATGCTTAAATTTGAATGAAATGGACTCCCGGTGTCAATGGAGTTGGACACGGGCGTGAGCCAGTCCATTATGGGCAAAATGACTTGAAATAAATTGTGGTGCAGCAAGGCCTCAAGGACAGTCTTGCCTCCCATTCGCACGAAACTGAGAACTTACACAAATGAACTGATTCCCGTAATCCGTAGTGCTACTGTAAAGTTATCCTCCGGTGGAGCGGTGCACAAGCTACCACTCTGTGTATTACCGGGCGATGGCCCCACGCTGTTCGGCAGGAGCTGGCTGGCAAATATACACTGGAACTGGGATCCTGTCCGAGCGCTCTCATCTACTGACGACACTTCGTGTGTCCAGGTCTTAAACACGTTCCCTTCGCTGTTCAAACTAGGCATCGGGAAGTTCCAAGGAGCAAAAGTATAGATCCATCTCAGTCCGGGGGCACGACCCATCCATCACGAGGCGAGAGCAGTATCGTACATGATGAGAGAAAGAATAGAGATCAAGCTGGACTGCTGTAATGAGAGGGGAACATTTTGCCAATCGAATTCAACGAGTCCGATTGTTCCATTCCTCAAGGGAGATGGCATCTTCAGAATTTGTGGCGATTACAAAGTAATTATAAATCGTTTCTCCCTACAGGATCAATACCCACTACCAAAATCTGACGACCTTTTTGCGAAGATGGCGGGAGGGAAGACGTTCACGAAGCTGGACTTGACCTCAGACTACATGATGCAGGAGTTGGAGGAATCATCGAAGGGCCTCACCTGCATCAACACGCACAAAAGTCATTTCATTTACAACAGATGCCCATTTGGGATTCGATCAGCCACTGCGATATTCCAGAGAAACATTGAAAGCTTACTGAAGTCGGTCCCGCGCACGGTGGTCTTCCAGGATAGCATATTGTTTACAGGTCGGGACACAGTCGAGCATCTGTAGAACATGGAGGAGGTTCTTAATCGACTCAACTGCGTGGGGCTCAGGTTAAAACGCTCAAAGTGCAATTTCCTGGTGCCTGAGGTGTAGTTCCTGGGGAGAAGAATCGCGGTGGATGGCATCAGGCCCACCGATTCGAAGATTGAGGCAATCGAGAACACACCGAGACCACAGAACGTGATGGAGCTGCTGTCGTTTCTAAGACTCCTGAACGACTTTTCCAAATTCTTACCGAGCCTCAGCACACTGTTCGAACCACTACACGCCTTACTGCGTAAAGGAGACGAATGGGTATGGGGCAAAAGCCAAGAAAATGCCTTTGGAAAAGCTCGAAAATTGTTCTGCTCAAACAAATTGCTTGTGTTGTATGATCCATGTAGCGTTTGGTAAGAGCATGTGATGCGTCGTCGTATGGCGTTGGGTGTGTATTGCAACAAGCGAATGATTTTGGGAAATTGCAACCGGTTGCTTATGCATCCAGGAGTCGGTCTAAGGCTGAGGGAGCCTACAGCATGCTTGCAAAAGAATCGTTAGCGTGTGTTTATGGGGTAAAGAAAATGCAATAATATCTGTTTGGGCTCAAATTTGAATTGGAAGCTGACAATAAGCCATTGATAACCCTTTTTTTTCCAAAATTAAGGGGATAAATATGAACGCATCGGCCCGCATTCTGAGATGGGCGCTCACATTATCCGCATACAACTATGCCATCCGCCACAGGCTAGGCAGGGAAAACCGTGCCGAGCTCTCAGTAGGCTGCCATTGCCCACCATGGGGGTGGAAATGGTGCAGCCCGCAGATTTAGCCATGGTGAAGGAAGCATTTGAGAGTGAGCAATCACCTGTCACAGCCCAACAGATTAGAACCAGGATGAGCCAGGACCCCTTACTGTCCTAGTAAAAAATTGTGTGCTTCACGGGTGCTGGTCTAGTGTCCCATTGTAAATGCAGGAAGAGATAAAGCCGTACCAGCGGCGCATGGATGAGATGTCTATACAGGCAGACTGCCTACTGTGGGGTAATCAGGTAGTGGTCCTTCATCAGTGATCTCCACAGTATTCACCCAGGCACTGTAATGTTGAAAGTGATAGCCAGATCCCAAGTGTGGTGGCCCGGTATCGATGTGAACCTAGAGACCTGCATGCACAAATGTAACACATGCTCACAGTTAAGCAATGCATCCAGGGAGGAGCCACTAAGTTTATGATCTTGCCTCTCCAAGCCATGTTCCAGGGTCCATGTCGACTATGCAGGCCCGTTTTTGGGTAAAATGTTCCTAGTGGTTGTGGATGCATACTCCAAATGGATTGAATGTGAGATAATGTCAGCTAGCATGTCCGCTGCCACCACTGAAAGCCTGCGGGCCATGTTTGCCACGCACGGCCTGCCTGATGTCCTTGTGAGTGACAAATGGCCGTGTTTCACCCGTGCCGAGTTCAAAGACTTCATGATCCATAATGGGATCAAACATGTAACATCTGCCCCGTTCAAAAAAGCATCCAATGATCAGGCAGAGAGAGCAGTGCCACCTATCAAGCAGAGCTTGAAGAGGGTAACTGAAGGCTCACTGCAGACTCGCCGATCCCATATCATGATTAGCTACCACACGAGACTCCATTCTCTCACTGGGATTCCACCCGCTGAAAGGCTCATGAAAAGTGCACTTAACACAAGGCTCTTGTTAGTCTCCCCTGGTCTACGTGAACAGGTAGAGAGCAGGCGGTTTCAACAAAGTACATATAATGATAGCGCAAATGTGTCACGCGAAATTGAAATCAATGATCCTGTATTTTATGTTGAACTATGAACAAGGTCCCACGTGGCTTCCCGATACTGTCGTGGCCAAAGAGGAGAGCAGGATGTCTCGGGTCAAACTTTCAAATGGACTCATTCACCGGAAACACTTGGACCAAATGAAACTCAGATTCACGGACAATCCTCAACACCCCATATTGGACCCTACCTTCTGTGACCCCACAACATACACATCAGTGGCAACAGACACCGCGGTTGGCCACGAAGCAGAACCCATCACCCGCAGCAGCCCAGCAGGACTCACCACACCAGGCAGCCCAGCAAGGCCAGCTGCACAGTAGCCCAGCGAGGGCCCAACAAATGACGCAACAAAACCAGCATTTACACCGAGTCGATCAACCAGGGAAAGAAAGGCCACAGATCGACTCAACTTCTAAATAGTTACACGATTGACTTTGGGGGAGTTTTGTTATATATGTAAACCTTTAAATACCTTGTCTAGCCACCAGAGGACTCATCCCATGGAGTCCCAAGGGAGTCCACAATCCCTTGGGAGCACCTGTATTAAGGAGGCCTCACAGGCTGGAGAGGCACTCTGGAGACCTGTAATAAAAGACTAAGGTCACACTTTACTTTGAGTTCACAGTATCTAGTCAGACCCTGCATTCATGATTAACACCAAGGGCCAAGAGACCGGTTGCCGATGGCCAAGTGACCAGTTGCCAATGGCCAACTCACTGGTTGCTGAGGGCCAAGGGACCAGTTGCTAAGGGCGAAGAGAGTGGTTGCTTAGGACCAAGGGACCAGAGATTGAGCACCATGGGACCGGTTGCTTCGGGCCAAGGGGCCCGTTGCTAAAGGCCAAGTTGCTAGGCGAAGGGTCCAGTTGCAAACGATCAATTGTTTATTGCTAACAGCCAAGGTACTGGTTGCTAAGGGTTTTGGGACCGGTTGCTGATGGCCAAGATACCAGTTGCTAAAGGCCAAGGGACCCGTTGCTGTGGGCCAAGTGTTGATTACTGTGGGCCAAGCCACCATTTGTAAAGGGCCAAGGGACTGGTTGCTTAGCGGAAGAGGCCGTTTTTTAAGGGCTAAGAGACCGGTTGCTATGGGCCAAGTGTCCGGCTGTTAAGATCCAAGGGGCCGATGCCCGAGGGGCCGAGGGCCGAGGGGCCGGTCGCCGAGGGCTGAGGGGCAGGTGGCCAAGTGACCGGTGGCTGAGGGCCAAGGGACCGGTGGCCGAGGGCCAAGGGACCAGTCACTGAGGGCCAAGGGGCCGGTCGCTGATGGCCAAGGGACTGGTCGCTGAGGGCCAAAGGACTAGTTGCAGAAAGAAAAACTGCTGGTTGCTGAGTGCAGTGCTGCCAGTTGCCGAGGGCAAAGCAATGGAGGTTCTGGGCTAAGGGACGGGGTACATAGGTCCAAGGGTTGGGTACAAATGGCCACATGACCAGTTACTGAGGGCTATGGTACAATTGGCAGAGGGCCTAGTAACTAGTTGGTAAGGGCCAAGGGACCAGTTGCTCAGGGACAAGGGATCAGTTTGTAAGGGCCAAGTGCCCTGCTGCTAAGAGCGAAACGTCCGGTGGCTGCAGGCTAAGGGCCAAAGGACCAGTAGCCGAGGGCCTTGGCACTGGTGGCAGAGGGCCAAGAGACCTGTTGCTAAGGGCCAAGGGACCGATTGTTAAGGGCCAAGGGACCGATTGCTAAGGGCCAAGGGACCGATTGTTAAGGGCCAAGGGACCGATTGCTAAGGGCCAAGGGACCGATTGCTAAGGGCCATGGGACCGATTGCTAAGGGCCATGGGACCGATTGCTAAGGGCCAAGGGACTGATTGCTAAGGTCCAAGGGACTGATTGCTAAGGGCCATGGGACTGATTGCTAAGGGCCAAGGGACCGATTGCTAAGGTCCAAGGGACTGATTGCTAAGGTCCAAGGGACTGATTGCTAAGGGCCATGGGACTGATTGCTAAGGTCCAAGGGACTGATTGCTAAGGGCCATGGGACCGATTGCTAAGGGCCATGGGACCGATTGCTAAGATCCAAGGGACCGATTGCTAAGGTCCAAGGGACTGATTGCTAAGGTCCAAGGGACTGATTGCTAAGGGCCATGGGACTGATTGCTAAGGGCCAAGGGACCGATTGCTAAGGTCCAAGGGACTGATTGCTAAGGTCCAAGGGACTGATTGCTAAGGGCCATGGGACCGATTGCTAAGGTCCAAGGGACTGATTGCTAAGGTCCAAGGGACTGATTGCTAAGGTCCAAGGGACCGATTGCTAAGGTCCAAGGGACTGATTGCTAAGGTCCAAGGGACTGATTGCTAAGGGCCATGGGACCGATTGCTAAGATCCAAGGGACTGATTGCTAAGGTCCAAGGGACCGATTGCTAAGGTCCAAGGGACTGATTGCTAAGGGCCAAGGGACTGATTGCTAAGGGCCAAGGGACCGATTGCTACGCACCAAGGGACTGCTGGTTGGTCAGGGACTGGCACCGAAAGGCCAAAACATGACTGCTAATGACCATGAGACAAGTGGCTGATGGCTGAGGGTTCGGTGGCTGACGGCTAAGGGACAGGATGCTAAGTGCCAAATGACCGGTGGCTGAGAGCCGAGGCCTCGGTGGCTGAGGGCCGAGGGACCCGTTGCTGAGGGCCGAGGGATCCGTTGCTGAGGGCCGAGGGACCCGTTGCTAGGGGTTAAGGGACTGGTTGCTAAGGGCTAAGCGACTGGTTGCAAAGGGCTAAGGGAACTGGTGGGTGAAGGCCAAAGCACAGTTTGCTGAGGGCCAAGGGACGGGTTCCTTAGGGCCAAGGGACCGGTTCCTTAGAACCAAGGGACCGGTTCCTGAGGGCCAAGGGACCGGTTCCTGAGGGCCAAGGGACCGGTTCCTGAAGGCCAAGGGACCGGTACCTTAGGGCCAAGGGACCCGTTGCTAAGGGCGAAGGGACCCGTTGCTAAGGCCCAAGAGACTGATTGCTAAGTGCTAAATGACGAGTTGCTACGGGCCAAATGACCAGTTGCTAAGTGCCAAGGGGATCTGTGGCTGAGTGCCAAGGGATCAGTGGCTGAGGGCCAAGGGGATCAGTGGCTGAGGGCCAAGGGGATCAGTGGCTGAGGGCCAAGGGGATCAGTGGCTGAGGGCCAAGGGGATCAGTGGCTGAGGGCCAAGGGGATCAGTGGCTGAGGGCCTAGGAGATCAGTGGCTGAGGGCCAAGGGGATCAGTGGCTGAGGGCCAAGGGGATCAGTGGCTGAGGGCCAAGGGGATCAGTGGCTGAGGGCCAAGGGGATCAGTGGCTGAGGGCCAAGGGGATCAGTGGCTGAGGGCCAAGGGGATCAGTGGCTGAGGGCCAAGGGGATCAGTGGCTGAGGGCCAAGGGGATCAGTGGCTGAGGGCCAAGGGGATCAGTGGCTGAGGGCCAAGGGGATCAGTGGCTGAGGGCCAAGGGGATCAGTGGCTGAGGGCCAAGGACTGGTTGCTGAGGGAAAAACTGCTCTTTGCTGAGGGCAAAGCCATGGTGGGTCAGGGCCAAGGGATCGGTTGCTTAGAGCTAAGCGTTGGGTGCTAATGGCCAAGTGAATGGTTGCCGAAGGCCTTGGCACTGGCGGCAGAGGGCCAAGAGACCAGTTGCTAAGGGCCTAGAGAAAAGTTGCTAAGGGTCAAGGGAGCAGTTGCTAAAGGCCAACGGCCTGGTTGTTAAGGACCAAGTGACCAGTTTCTAAGTGCAAAGGAGCTTTTGGTCAGGGCCAAGGGTACAGTTGGTAAGGGCCAAGGGACTGGTTGCTATGGGCCAAGTGTTGTGCCATTAAGAGCGAAATGAACAGTGGCTGAGGGCTGAGGAAACGTTGCTCAGGGCGAAGGGACCAGTGGCTGAGGGCGAAGAGACCAGTTGCCAAGTGGCAAGTGTTGGCTGCTAATGGCAAATGGGTCAGTTGCTAAAGGCCAAGGGACCGGTTGCTTTGCACCAAGAGACCGGTTGCTAAGGGCGAATGACCGCCTGCTAAGGGCCCAGGGACTGGTTGCTAAGGGCCGAGGGACTGGTTGCTAAGGGCCGAGGGACTGGTTGCTAAGGGCCAAAAGACTGGTTGCTAAGTGCCAAAAGACTGGTTGCTAAGGGCCAAAAGACTGGTTGCTAACGGCCAAATGACTGGTTGCTGAGGGCCAAGGGACTGGTTCCTTAGGGCCAAGGGATCGGTTTCTGAGAACCAAAGGACCGGCTGTTGAGGGCCAGGGGACCAGTTGCTGAGGACTAAGGGCCGGTTGCTCAGGGAGATGGACCGGTTGCTATGGCAAGAGTTGGCTGCTAATGCCCAAGGGACAGGTTGTTCAGGGCCAAGTGAGCGGTTCCTGAGGCCAAGGGATTGGTTGCTGAGGGCCAATGGACTGGATGCTCAGAGCAAAACAACCGATGACTGAGGGCTAAGGATCGGGCGGCTGAGTGTCAAGGGTTTTGTCGCTGAGGGCCAAAGCACCGGTTGCTAAGGGCCAAGTGTTAGTTGTTGGAGGCCAAGGAACCGGTTGCTAACGGAAAATGCACTTGTTGGTCAGGGTGAAGGGACCGGTGGCTGAGGGCCAAAGGGACCGGTGGCTGAGGGCAAAAGTAATGGTTGCTGAGGATAAAGCCATGGTGGTTAAGGGCCAAGGGAAATGTTGCTTAGAGCCAATGGTTGGGTGCTAATGGCCAAGTGAATGGTTGCCGAGGGCCTTGGCACTGGTGGCAGAGGGCCAAGAGGCCAGTTGCTAACGGCCTAGAGACATAGTTGCTAAGGGCCAAGGGACTGGTGGCTGAGGGCCAAGTGACTGGTTGCTCAGTGCCAAGGGACTGGTGGCTGAGAGCAAAGGGACTGGTGGCTGAGGGCCAAGGGACCAGTGTGCTGTGGGCCAAGGGGCCGGTGGCTGAGGGCCAAGTGACCGGTTGCTCAGTGCCAAGGGACTTGTGGCTGAAGGACAAGGGACCGGTGGCTGAGCGTCAAGCGGCCTGTGGCTGAGGTCCACGGGACCAGTGGCTGAGGGCCAAGAGTCTGGTGGCTGAGGGCCAAGAGACTGTTGGCTGAGGGCCAAGCGACCGGTGGCTGAGGTCCACGGGACCGGTGGCTGAGGGCCAAGGGACCGGTTGCTCAGTGCCAAGGGGCCGGTGGCTGAGGGCCAATGACCCGGTGGCTGAGGGCCAAGGGACTGGTGGCTAAGGGTCAACGGACCAGTGGCTGAGGGCCAAGTGACCGGTTGCTCAGTGCCAAGGGACTATTGGCTGAGGGCCAAGGACCCGGTGGCTGAGGGCCAAGGGACTGGTGGCTGAGGGTCAACGGACCGGTTGCTCAGTACCAAGGGACCAGTGGCTGAGGTCCAAGGGACCCGTGGCTGATGGACAAGGAACCAGTCACTGAGAGCCAAGGGTCCAGTCGCTGACGGCCAAGGGTCCGGTGGCTGAGGGCCAAGGGACTGGTGGCTGAGAGCCAAGGGACCAGTCGCTGAGGGCCAAGGGTCCGGTCGCTGAGGGCCAAGGGACCGGTCGCTTAGGGCCAAGGGTCCGGTGGCTGAGAGCCAAGGGTCCGGTTGCTGAGGGTCAAGGACCCGGTGGCTGAGGGCCAAGGGACTCGGTGGCTGAGGGTCAAAGGACCAATTGCGAAGTGCCTAAAGAACAATTGCTAAGGGCTAAATCACCAGGTGCTAAGTGCTAAATGACCTGTTGCTGAGGGCCAAAGGACCAGTTGTGATGGCCAAAGGAATGGTTGCTGAGAGTCAAGGGACCAATGGCTGAGGGTCAAGTACCCGGTGGCTGAGGGCCAAGGGTCCGGTCGCTGAGAGCCAAGGGACTGGTGGCTGAGGACCAAGGGACTGGTCGCTGAGGGCCAAGGGAACGGTGGCTGAGCACCAAGGGACCGGTGGCTGAGGGCCAAGGGACCGGTGGCTGAGGGCCAAGGGTCCGGTCGCTGAGAGCCAAGGGACCAGTTGCTGAGGGCCAAGGGTCCAGTCGCTAAGGGACTGGTGGCTGAGGACCAAGGGACTAGTTGCTGAGGGCTAAGGGACCGGTAGCTGGGGGCCAACTGACCGGTGGCTGAGGGCCAAGGGGCTGGTGGCTGAGGGCCAAGGGACCGGTGGCTGAGGGCCAAGGGTCTAGTTGCTGAGGGCCAATGGACCGGTGACGGAGGGCCAAGGGGCCGGTGGCTGAGGGCCAAGGGGTTGGTGGCTGAGGGCCAAGGGACCGGTGGCTGAAGGCCAAGGGACTGGTGGCTGAGGGCCAAGGGTCATGTTGCTGAGGGCCAATGGACCGGTGGCTGAGGGCCAAGGGACCGGTGGCTGAGGGCCAAGGGACTGGTGGCTGAGGACCAAGGGACTAGTTGCTGAGGCCCAAGGGACCAGTTGCTAAGTGCCAAGGGGATCTGTGGCTGAGTGCCAAGGGGATCAGTGGCTGAGGGCCAAGGGGATCAGTGGCTGAGGGCCAAGGGGATCAGTGGCTGAGGGCCAAGGGGATCAGTGGCTGAGGGCCAAGGGGATCAGTGACTGAGGGCCAAGGGGATCAGTGGCTGAGGGCCAAGGGGATCAGTGGCTGAGGGCCAAGGGGATCAGTGGCTGAGGGCCAAGGGGATCAGTGGCTGAGGGCCAAGGGGATCAGTGGCTGAGGGCCAAGGGGATCAGTGGCTGAGGGCCAAGGGGATCAGTGGCTGAGGGCCAAGGGGATCAGTGGCTGAGGGCCAAGGACTGGTTGCTGAGGGCCAAGGGGATCAGTGGCTGAGGGCCAAGGGGATCAGTGGCTGAGGGCCAAGGACTGGTGGCTGAGGACCAAGGGACTAGTTGCTGAGGGCTAAGGGACTGGTAGCTGAGGGCCAACTGACCGGTGGCTGAGGGCCAAGTGACCGGTTGCTCAGTGCCAAGGGACTGGTGGCTGAGGGCCAAGGACCCGGTGGCTGAGGGCCAAGGGACTGGTGGCTGAGGGTCAACGGACCGGTTGCTCAGTACCAAGGGACCAGTGGCTGAGGTCCAAGGGACCCGTGGCTGATGGACAAGGAACCAGTCACTGAGAGCCAAGGGTCCAGTCGCTGAGGGCCAAGGGTCCGGTGGCTGAGGGCCAAGGGACTGGTGGCTGAGAGCCAAGGGACCAGTCGCTGAGGGCCAAGGGTCCGGTCGCTGAGGGCCAAGGGTCCGGTCGCTGAGGGCCAAGGGTCCGGTGGCTGAGAGCCAAGGGTCCGGTTGCTGAGGGTCAAGGACCCGGTGGCTGAGGGCCAAGGGACTCGGTGGCTGAGGGTCAAGAGACCAATTGCGAAGTGCCTAAAGAACAATTGTTAAGGGCTAAATCACCAGGTGCTAAGTGCTAAATGACCGGTTGCTGAGGGCCAAAGGACCAGTTGTGATGGCCAAAGGAATGGTTGCTGAGAGTCAAGGGACCAATGGCTGAGGGTCAAGAACCCAGTGGCTGAGGGCCAAGGGTCCGGACGCTGACAGCCAAGGGACTGGTGCCTGAGGACCAAGGGACTGGTCGCTGAGGGCCAAGGGAACGGTGGCTGAGGGACAAGGGACCGGTGGCTGAGGGCCAAGGGACCGGTGGCTGAGGGCCAAGGGTCCGGTCGCTGAGAGCCAAGGGACCAGTTGCTGAGGGCCAAGGTTCCAGTCGCTGAGAGCCAAGGGACTGGTGGCTGAGGACCAAGGGACTAGTTGCTGAGGGCTAAGGGACCGGTAGCTGAGGGCCAACTGACCGGTGGCTGAGGGCCAAGGGGCTGGTGGCTGAGGGCCAAGGGACCGGTGGCTGAGGGCCAAGGGTCTAGTTGCTGAGGGCCAATGGACCGGTGACGGAGGGCCAAGGGACCGGTGGCTGAGGGCCAAGGGGTTGGTGGCTGAGGGCCAAGGGACCGGTGGCTGAAGGCCAAGGGACTGGTGGCTGAGGGCCAAGGGTCATGTTGCTGAGGGCCAATGGACCGGTGGCTGAGGGCCAAGGGACCGGTGGCTGAGGGCCAAGGGACTGGTGGCTGAGGACCAAGGGACTAGTTGCTGAGGGCCAAGGGACCAGTTGCTAAGTGCCAAGGGGATCTGTGGCTGAGTGCCAAGGGGATCAGTGGCTGAGGGCCAAGGGGATCAGTGGCTGAGGGCCAAGGGGATCAGTGGCTGAGGGCCAAGGGGATCAGTGGCTGAGGGCCAAGGAGATCAGTGGCTGAGGGCCAAGGACTGGTTGCTGAGGGCCAAAGGGATCAGTGGCTGAGGGCCAAGGGGATCAGTGGCTGAGGGCCAAGGACTGGTGGCTGAGGACCAAGGGACTAGTTGCTGAGGGCTAAGGGACCGGTAGCTGAGGGCCAACTGACCGGTGGTTGAGGGACAAGGGGCTGGTGGCTGAGGGCCAAGGGTCTAGTTGCTGAGGGCCAATGGACCGGTGACGGAGGGCCAAGGGGTTGGTGGCTGAGGGCCAAGGGACCGGTGGCTGAAGGCCAAGGGACTGGTGGCTGAGCGCCAAGGGTCATGTTGCTGAGGGCCAATGGACCGGTGGCTGAGGGCCAAGGGACCGGTGGCTGAGGGCCAAGGGACTGGTGGCTGAGGGTCAACGGACCGGTTGCTCAGTACCAAGGGACCAGTGGCTGAGGTCCAAGGGACCCGTGGCTGATGGACAAGGAACCAGTCACTGAGAGCCAAGGGTCTAGTCGCTGAGGGCCAAGGGTCCGGTGGCTGAGGGCCAAGGGATCGGTTGCTTAGAGCTAAGCGTTGGGTGCTAATGGCCAAGTGAATGGTTGCCGAAGGCCTTGGCACTGGCGGCAGAGGGCCAAGAGACCAGTTGCTAAGGGCCTAGAGAAAAGTTGCTAAGGGTCAAGGGAGCAGTTGCTAAAGGCCAACGGCCTGGTTGTTAAGGGCCATGTGACCAGTTTCTAAGTGCAAAGGAGCTTTTGGTCAGGGCCAAGGGTACAGTTGGTAAGGGCCAAGGGACTGGTTGCTATGGGCCAAGTGTTGTGCCATTAAGAGCGAAATGACCAGAGGCTGAGGGCTGAGGAAACGGTGCTCAGGGCGAAGGGACCAGTGGCTGAGGGCGAAGAGACCAGTTGCCAAGTGGCAAGTGTTGGCTGCTAATGGCAAATGGGTCAGTTGCTAAAGGCCAAGGGACCGGTTGCTTTGCACCAAGAGACCGGTTGCTAAGGGCGAATGACCGCCTGCTAAGGGCCAAGGGACTGGTTGAAAGGACCGAGGGACTGGTTGCAAAGGGCCAAATGACTGGTTGCTAAGGGCCAAACCACTGGTTGCTAAGGGCCAAAAGACTGGTTGCTGAGGGCCAAGGGACTGGTTCCTTGGGGCCAAGGTATCGGTTTCTGAGAACCAAAGGACCGGCTGTTGAGGGCCAGGGGACCAGTTGCTGAGGACGAAGGGCCGGTTGCTCAGGGAGATGGACCGGTTGCTACGTGGCAAGAGTTGGCTGCTAATGCCCAAGGGACAGGTTGTTCAGGGCCAAGTGAGCGGTTCCTGAGGCCAAGGGATTGGTTGCTGAGGGCCAATGGACTGGATGCTCAGAGCAAAACAACCGATGACTGAGGGCTAAGGATCGGGCGGCTGAGTGTCAAGGGTTTTGTCGCTGAGGGCCAAAGAACCAGTTGCTAAGGGCCAAGTGTTATTTGTTGGAGGCCAAGGAACCGGTTGCTAACGGAAAATTCACTTGTTGGTCAGGGTGAAGGGACCGGTGGCTGAGGGCCAAAGGGACCGGTGGCTGAGGGCAAAAGTAATGGTTGCTGAGGATAAAGCCATGGTGGTTAAGGGCCAAGGGAAATGTTGCTTAGAGCCAATGGTTGGGTGCTAATGGCCAAGTGAATGGTTGCCGAGGGCCTTGGCACTGGTGGCAGAGGGCCAAGAGGCCAGTTGCTAACGGCCTAGAGACATAGTTGCTAAGGGCCAAGGGACCGGTGGCTGAGGGCCAAGTGACTGGTTGCTCAGTGCCAAGGGACTGGTGGCTGAGAGCAAAGGGACTGGTGGCTGTGGGCCAAGGGGCCGGTGGCTGAGGGCCAAGTGACCGGTTGCTCAGTGCCAAGGGACTTGTGGCTGAAGGACAAGGGACCGGTGGCTGAGCGTCAAGCGACCTGTGGCTGAGGTCCACGGGACCAGTGGCTGAGGGCCAAGAGACTGGTGGCTGAGGGCCAAGAGACTGTTGGCTGAGGGCCAAGCGACCGGTGGCTGAGGTCCACGGGACCGGTTGCTGAGGGCCAAGGGACCGGTTGCTCAGTGCCAAGGGGCCGGTGGCTGAGGGCTAATGACCTGGTGGCTGAGGGCCAAGGGACTGGTGGCTAAGGGTCAACGGACCAGTTGCTGAGGGTCAACGGACCGGTGGCTGAGGTCCACGGGACCGGTTGCTCAGTACCAAGGGACCAGTGGCTGAGGGCCAAGGGACCCGTGGCTGATGGACAAGGAACCAGTCACTGAGGGCCAAGGGTCCGGTCGCTGAGGGTCAAGGGTCCGGTCGCTGAGGGCCAAGGGTCCGATGGCTGAGAGCCAAGGGACCGGTGGCTGAGGGCGAAGGACTCGGTGGCTGAGAGCCAAGGGTCCGGTTGCTGAGGGTCAAGGACCCGGTGGCTGAGGGCCAAGGGACTCGGTGGCTGAGGGTCAAGAGACCAATTGCGAAGTGCCTAAAGAACAATTGCTAAGGGCTAAATCACCAGGTGCTAAGTGCTAAATAACCGGTTGCTGAGGGCCAAAGGACCAGTTGTGATGGCCAAAGGAATGGTTGCTGAGAGTCAAGGGACCAATGGCTGAGGGTCAAGGACCCGGTGGCTGAGGGCCAAGGGTCCGGTCGCTGAGAGCCAAGGGACTGGTGCCTGAGGACCAAGGGACTGGTCGCTGAAGACCAAGGGAACGGTGGCTGAGGGCCAAGGGACCGGTGGCTGAGGGCCAAGGGTCCGGTCGCTGAGAGCCAAGGGACCAGTTGCTGAGGGCCAAGGGTCCAGTCGCTGAGAGCCAAGGGACTGGTGGCTGAGGACCAAGGGACTAGTTGCTGAAGGCCAAGGGAGCGGTAGCTGAGGGCCAACTGACCGGTGGCTGAGGGCCAAAGGGCTGGTGGCTGAGGGCCAAGGGACCGGTGGCTGAGGGCCAATGGACCGGTGGCTGAGGGCCAAGGGACCGGTGGCTGAGGGCCAAGGGGTTGGTGGCTGAGGGCCAAGGGACCGGTGGCTGAAGGCCAAGTGACTGGTGGCTGAGGGCCATGGGTCATGTTGCTGAGGGCCAATGGACCAGTGACTAAGGGCCAAGGGACCGGTGGCTGAGGGCCAAGGGACTGGTGGCTGAGGACCAAGGGACTAGTTGCTGAGGGCCAAGGGACCAGTTGCTAAGTGCCAAGGTGATCTGTGGCTGAGTGCCAAGGGGATCAGTGGCTGAGGGCCAAGGGGATCAGTGGCTGAGGGCCAAGGGGATCAGTGGCTAAGGGCCAAGGGGATCAGTGGCTGAGGGCCAAGGGGATCAGTGGCTGAGGGCCAAGGGGATCAGTGGCTGAGGGCCAAGGGGATCAGTGGCTGAGGGCCAAGGGGATCAGTGGCTAAGGGCCAAGGGGATCAGTGGCTGAGGGCCAAGGGGATCAGTGGCTGAGGGCCAAGGGGATCAGTGGCTGAGGGCCAAGGGGATCAGTGGCTGAGGGCCAAGGGGATCAGTGGCTGAGGGCCAAGGGGATCAGTGGCTGAGGGCCAAGGGGATCAGTGGCTGAGGGCCAAGGGGATCAGTGGCTGAGGCCAAGGGGATCAGTGGCTGAGGGCCAAGGGGATCAGTGGCTGAGGGCCAAGGGGATCAGTGGCTGAGGGCCAAGGGGATCAGTGGCTGAGGGCCAAGGGGATCAGTGGCTGAGGGCCAAGGGGATCAGTGGCTGAGGGCCAAGGGGGTCAGTGGCTGAGGGCCAAGGGGATCAGTGGCTGAGGGCCAAGGGGATCAGTGGCTGAGGGCCAAGGGGATCAGTGGCTGAGGGCCAAGGGGATCAGTGGCTGAGGGCCAAGGGGATCAGTGGCTGAGGGCCATGGGGATCAGTGGCTGAGGGCCAAGGGGATCAGTGGCTGAGGGCCAAGGACTGGTTGCTGAGGGCAAAACTGCTCTTTGCTGAGGGCAAAGCCATGGTGGGTCAGGGCCAAGGGATCGGTTGCTTAGAGCTAAGCGTTGGGTGCTAATAGCCAAGTGAATGGTTGCCGAAGGCCTTGGCACTGGCGGCAGAGGGCCAAGAGACCAGTTGCTAAGGGCCTAGAGAAAAGTTGCTAAGGGTCAAGGGAGCAGTTGCTAAAGGCCAACGGCCTGGTTGTTAAGGGCCATGTGACCAGTTTCTAAGTGCAAAGGAGCTTTTGGTCAGGGCCAAGGGTACAGTTGGTAAGGGCCAAGGGACTGGTTGCTGTGGGCCAAGTGTTGTGCCATTAAGAGCGAAATGAACAGTGGCTGAGGGCTGAGGAAACGTTGCTCAGGGCGAAGGGACCAGTGGCTGAGGGCGAAGAGACCAGTTGCCAAGTGGCAAGTGTTGGCTGCTAATGGCAAATGGGTCAGTTGCTAAAGGCCAAGGGACCGGTTGCTTTGCACCAAGAGACCGGTTGCTAAGGGCGAATGACCGCCTGCTAAGGGCCAAGGGACTGGTTGAAAGGGCCGAGGGACTGGTTGCTAAGGGCCAAGAGACTGTTTGCTAAGGGCCAAAAGACTGGTTGCTAAGGGCCAAAAGACTGGTTGCTGAGGGCCAAGGGACTGGTTCCTTAGGGCCAAGGGATCGGTTTCTGAGAACCAAAGGATCGGCTGTTGAGGGCCAGGGGACCAGTTGCTGAGGACTAAGGGCCGGTTGCTCAGGGAGATGGACCGGTTGCTACGTGGCAAGAGTTGGCTGCTAATACCCAAGGGACAGGTTGTTCAGGGCCAAGTGAGCGGTTCCTGAGGCCAAGGGATTGGTTGCTGAGGGCCAATGGACTGGATGCTCAGAGCAAAACAACCGATGACTGAGGGCTAAGGATCGGGCGGCTGAGTGTCAAGGGTTTTGTCGCTGACGGCCAAAGCACCGGTTGCTAAGGGCCAAGTGTTAGTTGTTGGAGGCCAAGGAACCGGTTGCTAACGGAAAATGCACTTGTTGGTCAGGGTGAATGGACCGGTGGCTGAGGGCCAAAGGGACCGGTGGCTGAGGGCAAAAGTACTGGTTGCTGAGGATAAAGCCATGGTGGTTAAGGGCCAAGGGAAATGTTGCTTAGAGCCAATGGTTGGGTGCTAATGGCCAAGTGAATGGTTGCTGAGGGCCTTGGCACTGGTGGCAGAGGGCCAAGAGGCCAGTTGCTAACGGCCTAGAGTCATAGTTGCTAAGGGCCAAGGGACTGGTGGCTGAGGGCCAAGTGACTGGTTGCTCAGTGCCAAGGGACTGGTGGCTGAGAGCAAAGGGACTGGTGGCTGAGGGACAAGGGACCGGTGGCTGAGGGCCAAGAGACTGGTGGCTGAGGGCCAAGGGACCAGTGTGCTGTGGGCCAAGGGACAGGTGGCTGAGGGCCAAGAGACTGTTGGCTGAGGGCCAAGGGACCGGTGGCAGAGGGCCAAGGGACTGGTGGCTGAGGGACAAGGGACTGGTTGCTAAGGGTCAATGGACCGGTGGCTGAGGGCCAAGGGACCGCTGGCTGAGGGCCAAGGGACGGGTGGCTGAGGGCCAAGGGACCGGTGGCTGAGGGCCAAGGGACTGGTGGCTGAGGGTCAAGGGACCGGTGGCTGAGGGCCAAGGGACTGGTGGCTGAGGGTCAACGGACCGGTGGCTGAGGGCCAAGGGACGGGTGGCTGAGGGCCAAGGGACCGGTGGCTGAGGGCCAAGGGACTGGTGGCTGAGGGCCAAGGGATTGTTGGCTGAGGGCCAAGCGACCGGTGGCTGAGGGTCAACGGACCGGTGGCTGAGGTCCACGGGACCGGTGGTTAAGGGCCAAGGGACCGGTTGCTCAGTGCCAAGGGGCCGGTGGCTGAGGACCAATGACCCGGTGGCTGAGGGCCAAGGGACTGGTGGCTGAGGTCCAAGGGACCGGTGGCTGAGGGCCAAGGGTCCGGTCGCTGAGAGCCAAGGGACCAGTTGCTGAGGGCCAAGGGTCCAGTCGCTGAGAGCCAAGGGACTGGTGGCTGAGGACCAAGGGACTAGTTGCTGAGGGCCAAGGGACCGGTGGCTGAGGGCCAACTGACCGGTGGCTGAGGGCCAAGGGGCTGGTGGCTGAGGGCCAAGGGACCGGTGGCTGAGGGCCAAGGGTCTAGTTGCTGAGGGCCAATGGACCGGTGGCTGAGGGCCAAGGGACCGGTGGCTGAGGGCCAAGGGTTTGGTGGCTGAGGGCCAAGGGACCGGTGGCTGAAGGACAAGGGACTGGTGGCTGAGGGCCAAGGGTCATGTTGCTGAGGGCCAATGGACCGGTGGCTGAGGGCCAAGGGACCGGTGGCTGAGGGCCACGGGACTGGTGGCTGAGGACCAAGGGTCTAGTTGCTGAGGGCCAAGGGACCAGTTGCTAAGTGCCAAGGGGATCAGTGGCTGAGGGCCAAGGGGATCAGTGGCTGAGGGCCAAGGGGATCAGTGGATGAGGGCCAAGGGGACCAGTGGCTGAGGGCCAAGGGGATCAGTGGCTGAGGGCCAAGGGGATCAGTGGCTGAGTGCCAAGGGGATCAGTGGCTGAGGGCCAAGGGGATCAGTGGCTGAGGGCCAAGGGGATCAGTGGCTGAGGGCCAAGGGGATCAGTGGCTGAGGGCCAAGGGGATCAGTGGCTGAGGGCCAAGGGGATCAGTGGCTGAGGGTCAAGGGGATCAGGGACTGAGGGCCAAGGGGATCAGTGGCTGAGGGCCAAGGGGATCAGTGGCAGAGGGCCAAGGGGATCAGTGGCTGAGGGCCAAGGGGATCAGTGGCTGAGGGCCAAGGACTGGTTGCTGAGGGCCAAGGGGATCAGTGGCTGAGGGCCAAGGGGATCAGTGGCTGAGGGCCAAGGGGATCAGTGGCTGAGGGCCAAGGGTATCAGTGGCTGAGGGCCAAGGGGATCAGTGGCTGAGGGCCAAGGGGATCAGTGGCTGAGGGCCAAGGGGTTCAGTGGCTGAGGGCCAAGGGGATCAGTGGCTGAGGGCCAAGGGGATCAGTGGCTGAGGGCCAAGGGGATCAGTGGCTGAGGGCCAAGGGGATCAGTGGCTGAGGGCCAAGGGGATCAGTGGCTTAGGGCCAAGGGGATCAGTGGCTGAGGGCCAAGGGGATCAGTGGCTGAGGGCCAAGGGGATCAGTGGCTGAGGGCCAAGGGGTTCAGTGGCTGAGGGCCAAGGGGATCAGTGGCTGAGGGCCAAGGGGTTCAGTGGCTGAGGGCCAAGGGGATCAGTGGCTGAGGGCCAAGGGGTTCAGTGGCTGAGGGCCAAGGGGATCAGTGGCTGAGGGCCAAGGGGTTCAGTGGCTGAGGGCCAAGGGGATCAGTGGCTGAGGGCCAAGGGGATCAGTGGCTGAGGGCCAAGGGGTTCAGTGGCTGAGGGCCAAGGGGATCAGTGGCTGAGGGCCAAGGGGTTCAGTGGCTGAGGGCCAAGGGGATCAGTGGCTGAGGACCAAGGGGATCAGTGGCTGAGGGCCAAGGGGATCAGTGGCTGAGGGCCAAGGGGATCAGTGGCTGAGGGCCAAGGGGATCAGTGGCTGAGGGCCAAGGGGATCAGTGGCTGAGGGCCAAGGACTGGTTGCTGAGAGCAAAACTGCTCTTTGCTGAAGGCAAAGCCATGGTGGGTCAGGGCCAAGGGATCGGTTGCTTAGAGCTAAGCGTTGGGTTCTAATGGCCAAGTGAATGGTTGCCGAAGGCCTTGGCACTGGCGGCAGAGGGCCAAGAGACCAGTTGCTAAGGGCCTAGAGAAAAGTTGCTAAGGGTCAAGGGAGCAGTTGCTAAAGGCCAACGGCCTGGTTGTTAAGGGCCATGTGACCAGTTTCTAAGTGCAAAGGAGCTTTTGGTTAGGGCCAAGGGTACAGTTGGTAAGGGCCAAGGGACTGGTTGCTATGGGCCAAGTGTTGTGCCATTAAGAGCGAAATGACCAGTGGCTGAGGGCTGAGGAAACGTTGCTCAGGGCGAAGGGACCAGTGGCTGAGGGCGAAGAGACCAGTTGCCAAGTGGCAAGTGTTGGCTGCTAATGGCAAATGGGTCAGTTGCTAAAGGCCAAGGGACCGGTTGCTTTGCACCAAGAGACCGGTTGCTAAGGGCGAATGACCGCCTGCTAAGGGCCAAGGGACTGGTTGAAAGGGCCGAGGGACTGGTTGCTAAGGGCCAAGAGACTGGTTGCTAAGGGCCAAAAGACTGGTTGCTAACGGCCAAAAGACTGGTTGCTGAGGGCCAAGGGACTGGTTCCTTAGGGCAAAGTGATCGGTTTCTGAGAACCAAAGGACCGGCTGTTGAGGGCCAAGGGCCCAGTTGCTGAGGACTAAGGGCCGGTTGCTCAGGGAGATGGACCAGTTGCTACGTGGCAAGAGTTGGCTGCTAATACCCAAGGGACAGGTTGTTCAGGGCCAAGTGAGCGGTTCCTGAGGCCAAGGGATTGGTTGCTGAGGGCCAATGGTCTGGATGCTCAGAGCAAAACAACCGATGACTGAGGGCTAAGGATCGGGCGGCTGAGTGTCAAGGGTTTTGTCGCTGAGGGCCAAAGCACCGGTTGCTAAGGGCCAAGTGTTATTTGTTGGAGGCCAAGGAACCGGTTGCTAACGGAAAATTCACTTGTTGGTCAGGGTGAAGGGACCGGTGGCTGAGGGCCAAAGGGACCGGTGGCTGAGGGCCAAGAGGCCAGTTACTAACGGCCTAGAGTCATAGTTGCTAAGGGCCAAGGGACTGGTGGCTGAGGGCCAAGTGACTGGTTGCTCAGTGCCAAGGGACTGGTGGCTGAGAGCAAAGGGACTGGTGGCTGAGGGACAAGGGACCGGTGGCTGAGGGCCAAGAGACTGGTGGCTGAGGGCCAAGTGACGAGTGTGCTGTGGGCCAAGGGACAGGTGGCTGAGGGACAAGGGACTGGTGGCTGAGTGCCAAGGGACCGGTGGCTGAGGGCCAAGGGACTGGTGGCTGAGGGACAAGGGACTGGTGGCTAAGGGTCAATAAACCGGTGGCTGAGGGCCAAGGGACCGGTGGCTGAGGGCCAAGGGACTGGTGGCTGAGGGCCAAGAGACTGTTGGCTGAGGGCCAAGGGACCGGTGGCTGAGGGCCAAGGGACTGGTGGCTGAGGGTCTAGGGACCGGTGGCTGAGGGTCAAGGGACCGGTGGCTGAGGGCCAAGGGACCGGTGGCTGAGGGCCAAGGGGCCGGTGGCTGAGGGCCAAGTGACCGATTGCTCAGTGCCAAGGGACCGGTGGCTGAGGGACAAGGGACCGGTGGCTGAGGGTCAAGGGACCGGTGGCTGAGGGACAAGGGACCGGTGGCTGAGCGTCAAGCGACCTGTGGCTGAGGGCCAAGAGACTGGTGGCTGAGGGCAAAGGGATTGTTGGCTGAGGGCCAAGCGACCGGTGGCTGAGGGTCAACGGACCGGTGGCTGAGGTCCACGGGACCGGTGGTTAAGGGCCAAGGGACCGGTTGCTCAGTGCCAAGGGGCCGGTGGCTGAGGGCCAATGACCCGGTGGCTGAGGGCCAAGGGACTGGTGGCTGAGGGCCAAGGGTCCGGTCTCTGAGAGCCAAGGGACCAGTTGCTGAGGGCCAAGGGTCCTGTCGCTGAGAGCCAAGGGACCGGTGGCTGAGGTTCAAGGGACCGGTGGCTGAGGGCCAAGGGTCCGGTCGCTGAGAGCCAAGGGACCAGTTGCTGAGGGCCAAGGGTCCAGTCGCTGAGAGCCAAGGGACTGGTGGCTGAGGACCAAGGGACTAGTTGCTGAGGGCCAAGGGACCGGTGGCTGAGGGCCAACTGACCGGTGGCTGAGGGCCAAGGGGCTGGTGGCTGAGGGCCAAGGGACCGGTGGCTGAGGGCCAAGGGTCTAGTTGCTGAGGGCCAATGGACCGGTGGCTGAGGGCCAAGGGACCGGTGGCTGAGGGCCAAGGGGTTGGTGGCTGAGGGCCAAGGGACCGGTGGCTGAAGGACAAGGGACTGGTGGCTGAGGGCCAAGGGTCATGTTGCTGAGGGCCAATGGACCGGTGGCTGAGGGCCAAGGGACCGGTGGCTGAGGGCCAAGGGACTGGTGGCTGAGGACCAAGGGACTAGTTGCTGAGGGCCAAGGGACCAGTTGCTAAGTGCCAAGGGGATCTGTGGCTGAGTGCCAAGGGGGTCAGTGGCTCAGGGCCAAGGGGATCAGTGGCTGAGGGCCAAGAGGATCAGTGGCTGAGGGCCAGGGGATCAGTGGCTGAGGGCCAAGGGGATCAGTGGCTGAGGGCCAAGGGGATCAGTGGCTGAGGGCCAAGGGGATCAGTGGCTGAGGGCCAAGGGGATCAGTGGCTGAGGGCCAAGGGGATCAGTGGCTGAGGGCCAAGGGGATCAGTGGCTGAGGGCCAAGGGGATCAGTGGCTGAGGGCCAAGGGGATCAGTGGCTGAGGGCCAAGG
The DNA here is from genome assembly GCF_044704955.1 of Pristiophorus japonicus. NCBI lineage: Eukaryota > Metazoa > Chordata > Chondrichthyes > Pristiophoridae > Pristiophorus > Pristiophorus japonicus. The sequence continues at coordinate 8,356,708 of NW_027253543.1, read as the reverse complement.
GGATCAGTTGCTAAGTGCCAAGGGGTCAGTGGCTGAGGGCCAAGGGGATCAGTGGCTGAGGGCCAAGGGGATCAGTGGTTGATGGCCAAGGGGATCAGTGGCTGCGGGCCAAGGGGATCAGTGGCTGAGGGCCAAGGGGATCAGTGGCTGAGGGCCAAGGGGATCAGTGGCTGAGGGCGAAGGGGATTAGTGGCTGAGGGCCAAGGGGATCAGTGGCTGAGGGCCAAGGGGATCAGTGGCTGAGGGCCAAGGGGATCAGTGGCTGAGGGCCAAGGGGATCAGTGGCTGAGGGCCAAGGGGATCAGTGGCTGAGGGCCAAGGGGATCAGTGGCTGAGGGCCAAGGGGATCAGTGGCTGAGGGCCAAGGACTGGTTGCTGAGGGCTAAACTGCTCTTTGCTGAGGGCAAAGCCATGGTGGGTCAGGGCCAAGGGATCGGTTGCTTAGAGCTAAGCGTTGGGTTCTAATGGCCAAGTGAATGGTTGCCGAAGGCCTTGGCACTGGCGGCAGAGGGCCAAGAGACCAGTTGCTAAGGGCCTAGAGAAAAGTTGCTAAGGGTCAAGGGAGCAGTTGCTAAAGGCCAACGGCCTGGTTGTTCAGGGCCATGTGACCAGTTTCTAAGTGCAAAGGAGCTTTTGGTCAGGGCCAAGGGTACAGTTGGTAAGGGCCAAGGGACTGGTTGCTATGGGCCAAGTGTTGTGCCATTAAGAGCAAAATGAACAGTGGCTGAGGGCTGAGGAAACGTTGCTCAGGGCGAAGGGACCAGTGGCTGAGGGCGAAGAGACCAGTTGCCAAGTGGCAAGTGTTGGCTGCTAATGGCAAATGGGTCAGTTGCTAAATGCCAAGGGACCGGTTGCTTTGCACCAAGGGACCGGTTGCTCAGGGCGAATGACCGCCTGCTAAGGGCCAAGGGACTGGTTGAAAGGGCCGAGGGACTGGTTGCTAAGGGCCAAAAGACTGGTTGCTAAGGGCCAAAAGACTGGTTGCTAACGGCCAAAAGACTGTTTGCTGAGGGCCAAGGAACTGGTTCCTTAGGGCAAAGTGATCGGTTTCTGAGAACCAAAGGACCGGCTGTTGAGGGCCAAGGGCCCAGTTGCTGAGGACTAAGGGCCGGTTGCTCAGGGAGATGGACCGGTTGCTACGTGGCAAGAGTTGGCTGCTAATACCCAAGGGACAGGTTGTTCAGGGCCAAGTGAGCGGTTCCTGAGGCCAAGGGATTGGTTGCTGAGGGCCAATGGACTGGATGCTCAGAGCAAAACAACCGATGACTGAGGGCTAAGGATCGGGCGGCTGAGTGTCAAGGGTTTTGTCGCTGAGGGCCAAAGCACCGGTTGCTAAGGGCCAAGTGTTAGTTGTTGGAGGCCAAGGAACCGGTTGCTAACGGAAAAAGCACTTGTTGGTCAGGGTGAAGGGACCGGTGGCTGAGGGCCAAACGGACCGGTGGCTGAGGGCAAAAGTACTGGTTGCTGAGGATAAAGCCATGGTGGTTAAGGGCCAAAGGAAATGTTGCTTAGAGCCAATGGTTGGGTGCTAATGGCCAAGTGAATGGTTCCCGAGGACCTTGGCACTGGTGGCAGAGGGCCAAGAGGCCAGTTGCTAACGGCCTAGAGACATAGTTGCTAAGGGCCAAGGGACTGGTGGCTGAGGGCCAACTGACTGGTTGCTCAGTGCCAAGGGACTGGTGTTTGAGAGCAAAGGGACTGGTGGCTGAGGGACAAGGGATCGGTGGCTGAGCGTCAAGCGACCGGTGGCTGAGGGCCAAGAGACTGGTGGCTGAGGGCCAAGAGACTGGTGGCTGAGGGCCAAGGGACCAGTGTGCTGTGGGCCAAGGGACAGGTGGCTGAGGGCCAAGAGACTGTTGGCTGAGGGCCAAGGGACCGGTGGCTGAGGGCCAAGGGACCAGTGGCTGAGGTCCACGGGACCAGTGGCTGAGGGCCACGGGACCGGTGGCTGAGGGCCAAGGGACCGGTGGCTGAGGGCCAAGGGACGGGTGGATGAGGGCCAAGGGACTGGTAGCTGAGGGCCAAGAGACTGTTGGTTGAGGGCCAAGAGACTGTTGGTTGAGTGCCAAGGGACTTGTGGCTGAGGGCCAAGTGACTGGTTGCTCAGTGCCAAGGGACTGGTGGCTGAGAGCAAAGGGACTGGTGGCTGAGGGACAAGGGATCGGTGGCTGAGCGTCAAGCGACCGGTGGCTGAGGGCCAAGAGAATGGTGGCTGAGGGCCAAGGGACCAGTGTGCTGTCGGCCAAGGGAAGGGTGGCTGAGGACCAAGGGACAGGTGGCTGAGGGCCAAGAGACAGTTGGTTGAGGGCCAAGGGACTGGTGGCTGAGGGTCAAGGGACCGGTGGCTGAGGGCCAAGGGACCGGTGACTGAGGGCCAAGGGGCCGGTGGCTGAGGGCCAAGTGACCGGTTGCTCAGTGCCAAGGGACTGGTGGCTGAGGGCCAAGGGACTTGTGACTGAGGGACAAGGGACAGGTGGCTGAGGGCCAAGGGACCGGTGTCTGAGGGCCAAGAGACTGGTGGCTGAGGGCCAAGGGACCGGTGGCTGAGGGCCAAGGGACCAGTGGCTGAGGGTCAACGGACTGGTGGCTGAGGTCCACGGGACCGGTGATTAAGGGCCAAGGAACCGATTGCTCAGTGCCAAGGGGCCGGTGGCTGAGGGCCAAGTGACCGGTTGCTCAGTGCCAAGGGACTGGTGGCTGAGGGCCAAGGGACTGGTGGCTAAGGGTCAACGGACCGGTGGCTGAGGGCCAAGTGACCGGTTGCTCAGTACCAAGGGACCAGTGGCTGAGGGCCAAGGGACCCGTGGCTGATGGACAAGGAACCAGTCACTGAGAGCCAAGGGTCCAGTCGCTGAGGGCCAAGGGTCCGGTGGCTGAGGGCCAAGGGACTGGTGGCTGAGAGCCAAGGGACCAGTCGCTGAGGGCCAAGGGTCCGGTCGCTGAGGGCCAAGGGTCCGGTCGCTGAGGGCCAAGGGTCCGATGGCTGAGAGCCAAGGGACCGGTGGCTGAGGGCGAAGGACTCGGTGGCTGAGAGCCAAGGGTCCGGTCGCTGAGGGTCAAGGACCCGGTGGCTGAGGGCCAAGATACTCGGTGGCTGAGGGTCAAGGATCCGGTGGCTGAGAGCCAAGGGACCGTTGGCTGAGGGCCAAGGGACCAATTGCGAAGTGCCTAAAGAACAATTGCTAAGGGCTAAATCACCAGGTGCTAAGTGCTAAATGACCGGTTGCTGAGGGCCAAAGGACCAGTTGTAATGGTCAAAGGAATGGTTGCTGAGAGTCAAGGGACCAATGGCTGAGGGTCAAGGACCCGGTGGCTGAGGGCCAAGGGTCCGGTCGCTTGAGCCAAGGGACTGGTGGCTGAGGACCAAGGGACTGGTCGCTGAGGGCCAAGGGAACGGTGGCTGAGGGACAAGGGACCGGTGGCTGAGGGCCAACAGACCGGTGGCTGAGGGCCAAGGGGCTGGTGGCTGAGGGCCAAGGGACCGGTGGCTGAAGGCCAAGGGTCTAGTTGCTGAGGGCCAATGGACCGGTGGCTGAGCGTCAAGGGACCGGTGGCTGAGGGCCAAGGGGTTGGAGGCTGACGGCCAAAGGGTTGGTGGCTGAGGGCCAAGGGACCGGTGGCTGAAGGCCAAGGGACTAGTTGCTGAGGGCCAATGGACCGGTGTCTGAGGGCCAAGGGACAGGGGCCTGAGGGCCAAGGGACCGGTGGCTGAGGGCCAAGGGACCGATGGCTGAGGGCCAAGGGGCTGGTGGCTGAGAGCCAATGGACCGGTGGCTGAGGGCCAGGGGGCTGGTGGCTGAGGGACAAGGGACTGGTGGCTGAGGGCCAAGGGGCTGGTGGCTGAGGGTCAAGGGACCGATGGCTGAGGGCCAAGGGACCGGTGGCTGAGGGCCAAGGGGCCGGTGGCTGAGGGACAAGGGACCGGTGGCTGAGGCTCAAGGGACCGGTGGCTGAGGGCCAAGGGTCTAGCTGATGAGGGCTAAGGGACCGGTGGCTGAGGGCCAAGGACCTGGTTGTGAGTGCCAAGAGACCGGTGGCTGAGGGTCAACGGACCGATGGCTGAGGGCCAAGGGACCGGTTGCTCAGTGCCAAGGGACCGCTGGCTGAGGGCCAAGGGACCGGTGGCAAATGGCCAAGGGACCGGTGGCTGAGGGCCAAGGGACTGTTGGCTGAGGGCCAAGGGACCGGTCGCTGAGGGCCAAGGGACCAGTGTCTGAGGGCCAAAGGGACCGGTGGCTGAGCGCCAAGGGTCTGGTCGCTGAGAGCCAATGGACCGGTGGCTGAGGGCCAAGGGACCAATTGCGAAGTGCCTAAAAAACAATTGCTGAGTGCTAAATCACCAGGTGCTAAGTGCTAAATGACCGGTTGCTGAGGGCCAAGGGACCAGTTGTGATGGCCAAAGGAATGGTTGCTGAGAATCAAGGGACCGATGGTTTAGGGTCAAGGACCCGGTAGCTGAGAGCCAAGGGACTGGTGGCTGAGGTCCAAGGGACTGGTGGCTGAAGGTCAAGGACGCGGTGGTTGAGAGCCAAGTGACCGGTGGCTGAGGGGCAAGGGACCGGTGGCTGAGGGCCAAGGGTCCAGTCGCTGAGAGCCAAGGGACTGGTGGCTGAGGATCAAGGGACCGGTGGCTGAGGGCAAAGGGACTGGTGGCTGAGGGTCAAGGACCCGGTGGCTGAGGGCCAAGGGACTGGTGGCTGAGGGTCAAGGACCCGGTGGCTGAGAGCCAAGTGACCGGTGGCTGAGGGCCAACAGACCGGTGGCTGAGGGCCAAGGGGCTGGTGGCTGAGGGCCAAGGGACCGGTGGCTGAAGGCCAAGGGTCTAGTTGCTGAGGGCCAATGGACCGGTGGCTGAGCGTCAAGGGACCGGTGGCTGAGGGCCAAGGGGTTGGAGGCTGACGGCCAAAGGGTTGGTGGCTGAGGGCCAAGGGACCGGTGGCTGAAGGCCAAGGGACTAGTTGCTGAGGGCCAATGGACCGGTGTCTGAGGGCCAAGGGACAGGGGCCTGAGGGCCAAGGGACCGGTGGCTGAGGGCCAAGGGACCGATGGCTGAGGGCCAAGGGGCTGGTGGCTGAGAGCCAATGGACCGGTGGCTGAGGGCCAGGGGGCTGGTGGCTGAGGGACAAGGGACTGGTGGCTGAGGGCCAAGGGGCTGGTGGCTGAGGGTCAAGGGACCGGTGGCTGAGGGCCAAGGGACCGGTGGCTGAGGGCCAAGGGGCCGGTGGCTGAGGGACAAGGGACCGGTGGCTGAGGCTCAAGGGACCGGTGGCTGAGGGCCAAGGGTCTAGCTGATGAGGGCTAAGGGACCGGTGGCTGAGGGCCAAGGACCTGGTTGTGAGTGCCAAGAGACCGGTGGCTGAGGGTCAACGGACCGATGGCTGAGGGCCAAGGGACCGGTTGCTCAGTGCCAAGGGACCGCTGGCTGAGGGCCAAGGGACCGGTGGCAAATGGCCAAGGGACCGGTGGCTGAGGGCCAAGGGACTGTTGGCTGAGGGCCAAGGGACCGGTCGCTGAGGGCCAAGGGACCAGTGTCTGAGGGCCAAAGGGACCGGTGGCTGAGCGCCAAGGGTCTGGTCGCTGAGAGCCAATGGACCGGTGGCTGAGGGCCAAGGGACCAATTGCGAAGTGCCTAAAAAACAATTGCTGAGTGCTAAATCACCAGGTGCTAAGTGCTAAATGACCGGTTGCTGAGGGCCAAGGGACCAGTTGTGATGGCCAAAGGAATGGTTGCTGAGAATCAAGGGACCGATGGTTTAGGGTCAAGGACCCGGTAGCTGAGAGCCAAGGGACTGGTGGCTGAGGTCCAAGGGACTGTTGGCTGAAGGTCAAGGACGCGGTGGTTGAGAGCCAAGTGACCGGTGGCTGAGGGGCAAGGGACCGGTGGCTGAGGGCCAAGGGTCCAGTCGCTGAGAGCCAAGGGACTGGTGGCTGAGGATCAAGGGACCGGTGGCTGAGGGCAAAGGGACTGGTGGCTGAGGGTCAAGGACCCGGTGGCTGAGGGCCAAGGGACTGGTGGCTGAGGGTCAAGGACCCGGTGGCTGAGAGCCAAGTGACCGGTGGCTGAGGTCCAAGGGACTGGTGGCTGAGGGTCAAGGACCCGGTGGCTGAGGGCCAAGGGACCGGTGGCTGAGGGCCAAGGGAATTGTGGCTGAGAACCAAGGGACTGGTGGCTGCGAGCCCAGTGACCGGCGGCTGAGGGCCAAGGGAATGGTGGCTGAGAACCAAGGGACTGGTGGCTGAGGGCCAAGGGACTGGTGGCTGAGGGCCAAGCGTCCGGTCGATGAGAGCCAAGGGACTGGTGGCTGAGGACTAAGGGACTGGTGGCTGAGAACCAAGGGACTGGTGGCTGAGGGCCAAGGGACCGGTGGATGAGGGACAAGGGTCCGGTCGCTGAGAGTCAAGGGACCGGTGGCTGAGGACCAAGGGATCAATTGCGAAGTGCCTACAGAACAATTGCTGAGGGCTAAATCACCAGGTGCTAAGTGCTAAATGACCTGTTGCTGAGGGCCAAGGGACAAGTTGTGATGGCCAAAGCAATGGTTGCTGAGAGTCAAGGGACCGATGGCTGAGGTTCAAGGACCCGGTGGCTGAGGGCCAAGGGACTAGTGGCTGAGGGTCAAGGACACAGTGGCTGAGGGCCAATGGACTGGTGGATGAGGGTCAAGGACGCGGTGGCTGAGAGCCAAGTGACCGGTGGCTGAGGGACAAGGGACCGGTAGCTGAGGGCCAAGAGTCCAGTCGCTGAGAGCCAAGGGACTGGTGGCTGAGGACCAAGGGACTGGTGGCTGAGGGTCAAGGGACCGGTGGCTGAGGGACAAGGGACTGGTGGCTGAGTGTCAAGGACTCGGTGGCTGAGGGCCAAGGGACTTGTGGCTGAGGGTCAAGGGACTGGTAGCTGAGGGCCAAGAGTCCAGTCGCTGAGAGCCAAGGGACTGGTGGCTGAGGAACAAGGGACTGGTGGCTGAGGGTCAAGGGACCGGTGGCTGAGGGACAAGGGACCAGTGGCTGAGGGCCATGGGACTGGTGGCTGAGTGTCAAGGACTCGGTGGCTGAGGGCCAAGGGACTGGTGGCTGAGGGTCAAGGACCCGGTGGCTGAGAGCCAAGAGACCGGTGGCTGAGGTCCAAGGGACTGGTGGCTGAGGGCCAAGGGACCGGTGGCTGAGGGCCAAGGGACTGGTGGCTGAGGGTGAAGGACCCGGTGGCTGAGAGCCTAGTGACCGGTGGCTGCGGGCCAAGGGACAGGTGACTAAGGACCAAGGGACGGGTGGCTGAGGGCCAAGCGTCCGGTGGCTGAGGGTCAAGGGACCGGTGGCTGAGTGCCAAGAGACCAGTGGCTGAGGGTCAAGGGACTGGTGGCTGAGGGTCAAGTGACCGTTGGCTGATGGCCAAGGGACTTGTGGCTGAGGGCCAAGGGACCGGTAGCTGAGGGCCAAGGGACCGGTGGCTGAGGGCCAATGGACCGGTGGCTGAGGGCCAAGGGGCTGGTGGCTGAGGGTCAAGGACCCGGTGGCTGAGAGCCATGTGACCGGTGGCTGAGGTCCAAGGGACTGGTGGCTGAGGGCCAAGGGACCGGTGGCTGAGGGCCAAGGGAGTGGTGGCTGAGGGTGAAGGACCCGGTGGCTGAGAGCCTAGTGACCGGTGGCTGCGGGCCAAGGGACTGGTGGCTAAGGACCAAGGGACGGGTGGCTGAGGGCCAAGCGTCCGGTGGCTGAGGGTCAAGGGACCGGTGGCTGAGTGCCAAGAGACCAGTGGCTGAGGGTCAAGGGACTGGTGGCTGAGGGTCAAGTGACCGTTGGCTGATGGCCAAGGGACTTGTGGCTGAGGGCCAAGGGACCCGTAGCTGATTTCCAAGGGACTGGTGGCTGAGGGCCAAGGGACCGGTGGCTGAGGCCCAAGGGGCTGGTGGCTGAGAGCCAATGGATCGGTGGCTGAGGGCCAAGGGTTTGGTGGCTGAGGAACAGGGGACTGGTGGCTGAGGGCCAAGGGGCTGGTGGCTGAGGGCCAAGGGACCGGTGGCTGAGGGCCAAGGGACCGGTGGCTGAGGGCCAAGGGGCTGGTGGCTGAGGGCCAAGGGGCCGGTGGCTGAGGGCCAAGGGGCTGGTGGCTGAGGGCTAAGGGACCGGTGGCTGAGGGCCAAGGGACCGGTGGCTGAGGACCAAGGGTCCAGTTGCTGAGGGCCAAGGGACTGGTGGTTGATGGCCAAGGGACTAGTGGCTGAGGGCCAAGGGACTAGTGGCTGAGGGCCAAGGGACTGGTGGCTGAGGGCCAAGGGACCGGTCGCTGAGGCCCAAGGGACCAGTGGCTGAGGGCCAAGGGACCGGTGGCTGAGGGCCAAGGGACCGGTGTCTGAGGGCCAAGGGACCGGTGGCTGAGGGCCAAGGGACTGGTGGCTAAGGGCCAAGGGTCCGGTGTCTGAGGGCCAAGGGACCGGTGGCTGAGGGCCAAAGGGACCGGTGGCTGAGGGCCAAAGGGTCCGGTGGCTGAGGGACAAAGGGACCGGTGGCTGAGGGCCAAGGGACCGGTGTCTGAGGGCCAAGGGACCGGTGTCTGAGGGCCAAGGGATCAGTGTCTGAGGGCCAAAGGGACCGGTGGCTGATTGCCAAAGGACCGGTGGCTGAGGGCCAAGGGACCGGTGTCTGAGGGCCAAGGGACCGTTGGCTGAGGGACAAGTGACCAGTCGCTGAGGGCCAAGGGTCCGGTCGCTGAGGGCCAAGGGACCGGTGTCTGAGGGCCAAGGGGCCGTTGTCTGAGGGCCAAGGGTCCGGTGTCTGAGGGCCAAGGGACCGGTTACAGAGGGGCAATGGACCTGTTGTGATGGCCAAAGGAATGGTTGCTGAGAGTCAAGGGACCGATGGCTGAGGGTCAAGACCCGGTGGCGAAGGGCCAAGGGACTGGTGGCTGAGGGTCAAGGACCCGGTGGCTGAGGGCCAAGGGACTGGTGGCTGAGGGTCAAGGACGCGGTGGTTGAGAGCCAAGTGACCGGTGGCTGAGGGCCAAGGGACCAGTGTCTGAGGGCCAAAGGGACCGGTGGCTGAGGGCCAAGGGTCCGGTCATTGAGAGCCAAGGGACCGGTGGCTGAGGGTGAAGGTTCCGGTGGCTGAGAGTCAAGGGACCGGTGGCTGAGGGCCAAGGGACCAATTGCGAAGTGCCTAAAAAACAATTGCTGAGGGCTAAATCACCAGGTGCTAAGTGCTAAATGACTGGTTGCTGAGGGCCAAGGGACCTGTTGTGATGGCCAAAGGAATGGTTGCTGAGAGTCAAGGGACCGATGGCTGAGGGTCAAGGACCCGGTGGCTGAGAGCCAAGGGACTGGTGGCTGAGGTCCAAGGGACTGGTGGCTGAAGGTCAAGGACGCGGTGGTTGAGAGCCAAGGGACCGGTGGCTGAGGGCCAAGGGTCCGGTCGCTGAGATCCAAGGGACTGGTGGCTGAGGATCTAGTGACCGGCGGCTGAGGGCCAAGGGAATGGTGGCTGAGAACCAAGGGACTGGTGGCTGAGGGCCAAGGGACTGGTGGCTGAGGGCCAAGCGTCCGGTCGATGAGAGCCAAGGGACTGGTGGCTGAGGACTAAGGGACTGGTGGCTGAGAACCAAGGGACTGGTGGCTGAGGGCCAAGGGACCGGTGGATGAGGGACAAGGTTCCGGTCGCTGAGAGTCAAGGGACCGGTGGCTGAGGACCAAGGGACCAATTGCGAAGTGCCTACAGAACAATTGCTGAGGGCTAAATCACCAGGTGCTAAGTGCTAAATGACCGGTTGCTGAGGGCCAAGGGACAAGTTGTGATGGCCAAAGCAATGGTTGCTGAGAGTCAAGGGACCGATGGCTGAGGTTCAAGGACCCGGTGGCTGAGGGCCAAGGGACTAGTGGCTGAGGGTCAAGGACCCAGTGGCTGAGGGCCAATGGACTGGTGGATGAGGGTCAAGGACGCGGTGGCTGAGAGCCAAGTGACCGGTGGCTGAGGGCAAAGGGACCGGTAGCTGAGGGCCAAGAGTCCAGTCGCTGAGAGCCAAGGGACTGGTGGCTGAGGACCAAGGGACTGGTGGCTGAGGGTCAAGGGACCGGTGGCTGAGGGACAAGGGACTGGTGGCTGAGTGTCAAGGACTCGGTGGCTGAGAGCCAAGTGACCGGTGGCTGAGGGCCAAGGGACCGGTAGCTGAGGGCCAAGAGTCCAGTCGCTGAGAGCCAAGGGACTGGTGGCTGAGGACCAAGGGACTGGTGGCTGAGTGACAAGGGACTGGTGGCTGAGGAACAAGGGACTGGTGGCTGAGGGTCAAGGGACCGGTGGCTGAGGGACAAGGGACCAGTGGCTGAGGGCCATGGGACCAGTGACTGAGGGCCAAGGGACTGGTGGCTAAGGGTCAAGGGACCGGTGGCTGAGGGCCAAGGGACTGGTGGCTGAGTGTCAAGGACTCGGTGGCTGAGGGCCAAGGGACTGGTGGCTGAGGGTCAAGGTCCCGGTGGCTGAGAGCCAAGTGACCGGTGGCTGAGGGCCAAGGGACTGGTGGCTGAGGGCCAAGGGACCGGTGGCTGAGGGCCAAGGGACTGGTGGCTGAGGGTGAAGGACCCGGTGGCTGAGAGCCTAGTGACCGGTGGCTGCGGGCCAAGGGACTGGTGGCTAAGGACCAAGGGACGGGTGGCTGAGGGCCAATCGTCCGGTGGCTGAGGGTCAAGGGACCGGTGGCTGAGTGCCAAGAGACCAGTGGCTGAGGGTCAAGGGACTGGTGGCTGAGGGTCAAGTGACCGTTGGCTGATGGCCAAGGGACTTGTGGCTGAGGGCCAAGGGACCGGTAGCTGAGGGCCAAGGGACCGGTGGCTGAGGGCCAATGGACCGGTGGCTGAGGGCCAAGGGGCTGGTGGCTGAGGGTCAAGGACCCGGTGGCTGAGAGCCATGTGACAGGTGGCTGAGGTCCAAGGGAGTGGTGGCTGAGGGCCAAGGGACCGGTGGCTGAGGGCCAAGGGACTGGTGGCTGAGGGTGAAGGACCCGGTGGCTGAGAGCCTAGTGACCGGTGGCTGCGGGCCAAGGGACTGGTGGCTAAGGACCAAGGGACGGGTGGCTGAGGGCCAAGCGTCCGGTGGCTGAGGGTCAAGGGACCGGTGGCTGAGTGCCAAGAGACCAGGGGCTGAGGGCCAAGGGACCGGTGTCTGAGGGCCAAGGGACCGGTGGCTGAGGGCCAAGGGACTGGTGGCTAAGGGCCAAGGGTCCGGTGTCTGAGGGCCAAGGGACCGGTGGCTGAGGGCCAAAGGGACCGGTGGCTGATTGCCAAAGGGTCCGGTGGCTGAGGGACAAAGGGACCGGTGGCTGAGGGCCAAGGGACCGGTGTCTGAGGGCCAAGGGACCGGTGTCTGAGGGCAAAGGGACCAGTGTCTGAGGGCCAAAGGGACCGGTGGCTGATTGCCAAAGGACCGGTGGCTGAGGGCCAAGGGACCGGTGTCTGAGGGCCAAGCGACCGGTGGCTGAGGGACAAGGGACCAATCGCTGAGGGCCAAGGGTCCGGTCGCTGAGGGCCAAGGGACCGGTGTCTGAGGGCCAAGGGGCCGTTGTCTGAGGGGCAAGGGTCCGGTGTCTGAGGGCCAAGGGACCGGTTACAGAGGGGCAATGGACCTGTTGTGATGGCCAAAGGAATGGTTGCTGAGAGTCAAGGGACCGATGGCTGAGGGTCAAGGACCCGGTGGCGAAGGGCCAAGGGACTGGTGGCTGAGGGTCAAGGACCCGGTGGCTGAGGGCCAAGGGACTGGTGGCTGAGGGTCAAGGACCCGGTGGCTGAGGGCCAAGGGACTGGTGGCTGACGGTCAAGGACGCGGTGGTTGAGAGCCAAGTGACCGGTGGCTGAGGGCCAAGGGACCAGTGTCTGAGGGCCAAAGGGACCGGTGGCTGAGGGCCAAGGGTCCGGTCGTTGAGAGCCAAGGGACCGGTGGCTGAGGGTGAAGGTTCCGGTGGCTGAGAGTCAAGGGACCGGTGGCTGAGGGCCAAGGGACCAATTGCGAAGTGCCTAAAAAACAAGTGCTGAGGGCTAAATCACCAGGTGCTAAGTGCTAAATGACTGGTTGCTGAGGGCCAAGGGACCTGTTGTGATGGCCAAAGGAATGGTTGCTGAGAGTCAAGGGACCGATGGCTGAGGGTCAAGGACCCGGTGGCTGAGAGCCAAGGGACTGGTGGCTGAGGTCCAAGGGACTGGTGGCTGAAGGTCAAGGACGCGGTGGTTGAGAGCCAAGGGACCGGTGGCTGAGGGCCAAGGGTCCGGTCGCTGAGATCCAAGGGACTGGTGGCTGAGGATCTAGTGACCGGCGGCTGAGGGCCAAGGGAATGGTGGCTGAGAACCAAGGGACTGGTGGCTGAGGGCCAAGGGACTGGTGGCTGAGGGCCAAGCGTCCGGTCAATGAGAGCCAAGGGACTGGTGGCTGAGGACTAAGGGACTGGTGGCTGAGAACCAAGGGACTGGTGGCTGAGGGCCAAGGGACCGGTGGATGAGGGACAAGGGTCCGGTCGCTGAGAGTCAAGGGACCGGTGGCTGAGGACCAAGGGACCAATTGCGAAGTGCCTACAGAACAATTGCTGAGGGCTAAATCACCAGGTGCTAAGTGCTAAATGACCGGTTGCTGAGGGCCAAGGGACAAGTTGTGATGGCCAAAGCAATGGTTGCTGAGAGTCAAGGGACCGATGGCTGAGGTTCAAGGACCCGGTGGCTGAGGGCCAAGGGACTAGTGGCTGAGGGTCAAGGACCCAGTGGCTGAGGGCCAATGGACTGGTGGATGAGGGTCAAGGACGCGGTGGCTGAGAGCCAAGTGACCGGTGGCTGAGGGCCAAGGGACCGGTAGCTGAGGGCCAAGAGTCCAGTCGCTGAGAGCCACGGGTATGGTGGCTGAGGACAAAGGGACTGGTGGCTGAGGGTCAAGGGACCGGTGGCTGAGGGACAAGGGACTGGTGGCTGAGTGTCAAGGACTCGGTGGCTGAGGGCCAAGGGACTGGTGGCTGAGGGTCAAGGGACTGGTAGCTGAGGGCCAAGAGTCCAGTCGCTGAGAGCCAAGGTACTGGTGGCTGAGGAACAAGGGACTGGTGGCTGAGGGTCAAGGGACCGGTGGCTGAGGGACAAGGGACCAGTGGCTGAGGGCCATGGGACCAGTGACTGAGGGCCAAGGGACTGGTGGCTAAGGCTCAAGGGACCGGTGGCTGAGGGCCAAGGGACTGGTGGCTGAGTGTCAAGGACTCGGTGGCTGAGGGCCAAGGGACTGGTGGCTGAGGGTCAAGGACCCGGTGGCTGAGAGCCAAGTGACCGGTGGCTGAGGTCCAAGGGACTGGTGGCTGAGGGCCAAGGGACCGGTGGCTGAGGGCCAAGGGACTGGTGGCTGAGGGTGAAGGACCCGGTGGCTGAGAGCCTAGTGACCGGTGGCTGCGGGCCAAGGGACTGGTGGCTAAGGACCAAGGGACGGGTGGCTGAGGGCCAAGCGTCCGGTGGCTGAGGGTCAAGGGACCGGTGGCTGAGTGCCAAGAGACCAGTGGCTGAGGGTCAAGGGACTGGTGGCTGAGGGTCAAGTGACCGTTGGCTGATGGCCAAGGGACTTGTGGCTGAGGGCCAAGGGACCGGTAGCTGAGGGCCAAGGGACCGGTGGCTGAGGGCCAATGGACCGGTGGCTGAGGGCCAAGGGGCTGGTGGCTGAGGGTCAAGGACCCGGTGGCTGAGAGCCATGTGACCGGTGGCTGAGGTCCAAGGGACTGGTGGCTGAGGGCCAAGGGACCGGTGGCTGAGGGCCAAGGGACTGGTGGCTGAGGGTGAAGGACCCGGTGGCTGAGAGCCTAGTGACCGGTGGCTGCGGGCCAAGGGACTGGTGGCTAAGGACCAAGGGACGGGTGGCTGAGGGCCAAGCGTCCGGTGGCTGAGGGTCAAGGGACCGGTGGCTGAGTGCCAAGAGACCAGTGGCTGAGGGTCAAGGGACTGGTGGCTGAGGGTCAAGTGACCGTTGGCTGATGGCCAAGGGACTTGTGGCTGAGGGCCAAGGGACCGGTAGCTGACGGCCAAGGGACCGGTGGCTGAGGGCCAAGGCGCTGGTGGCTGAGAGCCAATGGACCGGTGGCTGAGGGCCAAGGGTTTGGTGGCTGAGGGACAGGGGACAGGTGGCTGAGGGCCAAGGGGCTGGTGGCTGAGGGCCAAGGTTCCGGTGGCTGAGGGCCATGGGACCGGTGGCTGAGGGCCAAGGGGCTGGTGGCTGAGGGCCAAGGGACCGGTGGCTGAGGGCCAAGGGGCTGGTGGCTGAGGGCTAAGGGACCGGTGGCTGAGGGCCAAGGGACCGGTGGCTGAGGACCAAGGGTCCAGTTGCTGAGGGCCAAGGGACTGGTGGTTGATGGCCAAGGGACCAGTGGCTGAGGGCCAAGGGACTAGTGGCTGAGGGCCAAGGGACTGGTGGCTGAGGGCCAAGGGACCGGTCGCTGAGGCCCAAGGGACCAGTGGCTGAGGGCCAAGGGACCGGTGGCTGAGGGCCAAGGGACCAGTGTCTGAGGGCCAAGGGACCGGTGGCTGAGGGCCAAGGGACTGGTGGCTAAGGGCCAAGGGTCCGGTGTCTGAGGGCCAAGGGACCGGTGGCTGAGGGCCAAAGGGACCGGTGGCTGAGGGCCAAAGGGTCCGGTGGCTGAGGGACAAAGGGACCGGTGGCTGAGGGCCAAGGGACCGGTGTCTGAGGGCCAAGGGACCGGTGTCTGAGGGCCAAGGGACCAGTGTCTGAGGGCCAAAGGGACCGGTGGCTGATTGCCAAAGGACCGGTGGCTGAGGGCCAAGGGACCGGTGTCTGAGGGCCAAGGGACCGGTGGCTGAGGGACAAGGGACCAGTCGCTGAGGGCCAAGGGTCCGGTCGCTGAGGGCCAAGGGACCGGTGTCTGAGGGCCAAGGGTCCGTTGTCTGAGGGCCAAGGGTCCGGTGTCTGAGGGCCAAGGGACCGGTTACAGAGGGGCAATGGACCTGTTGTGATGGCCAAAGGAATGGTTGCTGAGAGTCAAGGGACCGATGGCTGAGGGTCAAGGACCCGGTGGCGAAGGGCCAAGGGACTGGTGGCTGAGGGTCAAGGACCCGGTGGCTGAGGGCCAAGGGACTGGTGGCTGAGGGTCAAGGACGCGGTGGTTGAGAGCCAAGTGACCGGTGGCTGAGGGCCAAGGGACCAGTGTCTGAGGGCCAAAGGGACCGGTGGCTGAGGGCCAAGGGTCCGGTCGTTGAGAGCCAAGGGACCTGTGGCTGAGGGTGAAGGTTCCGGTGGCTGAGAGTCAAGGTACCGGTGGCTGAGGGCCAAGGGACCAATTGCGAAGTGCCAAAAAAACAATTGCTGAGGGCTAAATCACCAGGTGCTAAGTGCTAAATGACTGGTTGCTGAGGGCCAAGGGACCTGTTGTGATGGCCAAAGGAATGGTTGCTGAGAATCAAGGGACCGATGGCTGAGGGTCAAGGACCCGGTGGCTGAGAGCCAAGGGACTGGTGGCTGAGGTCCAAGGGACTGGTGGCTGAGGATCAAGGGACCGGTGACTGAGGGCAAAGGGACTGGTGGCTGAGGGTCAAGGGCCCGGTGGCTGAGGGCCAAGAGACTGGTGGCTGAGGGTCAAGGACCCGGTGGCTGAGAGCCAAGGGACCGGTGGCTGAGGTCCAAGGGACTGGTGGCTGAGGGTCAAGGACCCGGTGGCTGAGAGCCTAGTGACCGGCGGCTGAGGGCCAAGTGAATGGTGGCTGAGAACCAAGGGACTGGTGGCTGAGGGCCAAGGGACTGGTGGCTGAGGGCCAAACGTCCGGTCGATGAGAGCCAAGGGACTGGTGGCTGAGGACCAAGGGACAGGTGGCTGAGAACCAAGGGACTGGTGGCTGAGGGCCAAGGGACCGGTGGATGACGGCCAAGGTTCCGGTCGCTGAGAGTCAAGGGACCGGTGGCTGAGGGCCAAGGGACCAATTGCGAAGTTCCTACAGAACAATTGCTGAGGGCTAAATCACCAGGTGCTAAGTGCTAAATGACCGGTTGCTGAGGGCCAAGGGACTAGTTGTGATGGCCAAAGCAATGGTTGCTGAGAGTCAAGGGACCGATGGCTGAGGTTCAAGGACCCGGTGGCTGAGGGCCAAGGGACTATTGGCTGAGGGTCAAGGACCAAGTGGCTGAGGGCCAATGGACTGGTGGATGAGGGTCAAGGACGCGGTGGCTGAGAGCCAAGTGATCGGTGGCTGAGGGCCAAGGGACCGGTGGCTGAGGGCCAAGGGACCAGTCGCTGAGGGCCATGGGACCAGTGACTGAGGGCCAAGGGACTGGTGGCTAAGGGTCAAGGGACCGGTGGCTGAGGGCCAAGGGACTGGTGGCTGAGTGTCAAGGACTCGGTGGCTGAGGGCCAAGGGACTGGTGGCTGAGGGTCAAGGACCCGGTGGCTGAGAGCCAAGTGACCGGTGGCTGAGATCCAAGGGACTGGTGGCTGAGGGCCAAGGGACCGGTGGCTGAGGGCCAAGGGACTGGTGGCTGAGGGTGAAGGACCCGGTGGCTGAGAGCCTACTGACCGGTGGCTGCGGGCCAAGGGACTGGTGGCTAAGGACCAAGGGACGGATGGCTGAGGGCCAAGCGTCCGGTGGCTGAGGGTCAAGGGACCGGTGGCTGAGTGCCAAGAGACCAGTGGCTGAGGGTCAAGGGACTGGTGGCTGAGGGTCAAGTGACCGTTGGCTGAGGGCCAAGGGACTTGTGGCTGAGGGCCAAGGGACCGGTAGCTGAGGGCCAAGGGACCGGTGGCTGAGGGCCAAGGGACCGGTGGCTGAGGGCCAAGGGGCTGGTGGCTGAGAGCCAATGGACCGGTGGCTGAGGGCCAAGGGTCTGGTGGCTGAGGGACAAGGGACTGGTGGCTGAGGGCCAAGGGGCTCGTGGCTGAGGGCCAAGGGACCGGTGGCTGAGGGTCAAGGGACCGGTGGCTGAGGGCCAAGTGGCTGGTGGCTGAGGGCCAAGTGGCTGGTGGCTGAGGGCCAAGGGACCGGTGGCTGAGGGCCAAGGGGCCGGTGGCTGAGGGCTAAGGGACCGGTGGCTGAGGGCTAAGGGACCGGTGGCTGAGGACCAAGGGTGCAGTTGCTGAGGGCTAAGGGACTGGTGGCTGATGGCCAAGGGACCAGTGGCTGAGGGCCAAGGGACTAGTGGCTGAGGGCCAAGGGACTGGTGGCTGAGGGCCAAGGGACCGGTCGCTGAGGCCCAAGGGACCAGTGGCTGATGGCCAAGGGACCGGTAGCTGAGGGCCAAGGGACCGGTGTCTGAGGGCCAAGGGACCGGTGGCTGAGGGCCAAGGGACTGGTGGTGAAGGGCCAAGGGTCCGGTGTCTGAGGGCCAAGGGACCGGTGGCTGAGGGCCAAAGGGACCGGTGGCTGAGGGCCAAAGGGACCGGTGGCTGAGGGACAAAGGGACCGGTGGCTGAGGGCCAAGGGACCGGTGTCTGAGGGCCAAGGGACCGGTGTCTGAGGGCCAAGGGACCAGTGTCTGAGGGCCAAGGGACCGGTGGCTGAGGGACAAGGGAGCGGTCGCTGAGGGCCAAGGGTCCAGTCGCTGAGGGCCAAGGGACCGGTGTCTGAGGGCCAAGGGACCGTTGTCTGAGGGCCAAGGGTCCGGTGTCTGAGGGCCAAGGGACCGGTTACTGAGGGGCAATGGACCTGTTGTGATGGCCAAAGGAATGGTTGCTGAGAGTCAAGGGACCGATGGCTGAGGGTCAAGGACCCGGTTGGGGAGGGCCAAGGGACTGGTGGGTGAGGGTCAAGGACCCGGTGGCTGAGGGCCAAGGGACTGGTGGCTGAGGGTCAAGGACGTGGTGGTTGAGAGTCAAGTGACCGGTGGCTGAGTGCCAAGGGACCGGTGGCTGAAGGCCAAGGGTCCGGTCGCTGAGAGCCAAGGGACTGGTGGCTGAGGACCAAGGGACTGGTGGCTGAGGGTCAAGGGACCGGTGGCTGAGGGCCAAGGAACCAGTGGCAGGGGGCCAAGGGACTGGTGGCTGAGGGTCAAGGGACCGGTGGCTGAGGACAAAGGGACTGGTGGCTGAGGGTCAAGGACCCGGTGGCTGAGGGCCAAGGGACTGGTGGTTGAGGGTCAAGGACCCGGTGGCTGAGAGCCAAGTGACCGGTGGCTGAGGTCCAAGGGACTGGTGGCTGAGGGTCAAGGACCCGGTGACTGAGAGCCAAGGGACTGGTGGCTGAGAACGAAGGAACTGGTGGCTGAGGGCCAAGGGACCGGTGGATGAGGGCCAAGGGTGCGGTCGCTGAGAGCCAAGGGACCGGTGGCTGAGGACCAAGGGACTGGTGGCTGAGAATCAAGGGACTGGTGGCTGAGGGCCAAGCGACCGGTGGATGAGGGCCCAGGGTGCGGTCGCTGAGAGCCAAGGGACCGGTGGCTGAGGACCAAGGGACTGGTGGCTGAGAATCAAGGGACTGGTGGCTGAGGGCCAAGCGACCGGTGGATGAGGGCCAAGGGTCCGGTCGCTGAGAGCCAAGGGACCGGTGGCTGAGCACCGAGGGACCAATTGCGAAGTGCCTAAAGAACAACTGCTGAGGGCTAAATCACCAGGTGCCAACTGCTAAATGACCGCTTGCTGAGGGCCAAGGGACAAGTTGTGATGGCCAAAGGAATGGTTGCCGAGAGTCAAGGGACCGATGGCTGAGGGTCAAGGGACTAGTGGCTGAGGGTCAAGGACCCAGTGGCTGAGGGCCAATGGACTGGTGGCTGAGGGTCAAGGACGCGGTGGCTGAGAGCCAAGTGACCGGTGGCTGAGGGCCAAGGGACCGGTGGCTGATGGCCAAGAGTCCAGTCGCTGAGAGCCAAGGGAATGGTGGCTGAGGGTCAAGGGACCGGTGGCTGATGGCCAAGGGACTTGTGGCTGAGTGTCAAGGACCCCGTGACTGAGGGCCAAGGGACTGGTGGCTGAGGGTCAACGACCCGGTGGCTGAGAGCCAAGTGACCGGTGGCTGAGGTCCAAGGGACTGGTGGCTGAGGGCCAAGGGACCGGTGGTTGAGGGCCAAGGGGCTGGTGGCTGAGGGCCAAGGGACCGGTGGTTGAGGGCCAAGGGGCTGGTGGCTGAGGGTCAAGGACCCGGTGGCTGAGAGCCTAGTGACCGGTGGCTGAGGGCCAAGGGACTGGTGGCTGAGGACCAAGCGACCTGTGGCTGAGGGCTAAGAGACTGGTGGCTGAGGGCCAAGGGACCAGTGGCTGAGGGCCAAGGGACCGGTGGCTGAGGTCCACGGGACCGGTGGCTGAGTGCCAAGGGACCAGTGGCTGAAGGCCAAGGGACAGGTGGCTGAGGGCCAAAGACTGTTGGCTGAGGGCCAAGGGACCGGTGGCTGAGGGCCAAGGGGCTGGTGGCTGAGGGTCAAGGACCCGGTGGCTGAGAGCCTAGTGACCGGTGGCTGAGGGCCAAGGGACTGGTGGCTGAGGACCAAGGGACTGGTGGCAGAGGGCCAAGCGACCTGTGGCTGAGGGCTAAGAGACTGGTGGCTGAGGGCCAAGGGACCAGTGGCTGAGGGCCAAGGGACCGGTGGCTGAGGTCCACGGGACCGGTGGCTGAGGGCCAAGGGACCAGTGGCTGAGGGTCAAGGGACCGGTGGCTGAGGGCCAAGGGACCAGTGGCTGAAGGCCAAGGGACAGGTGGCTGAGGGCCAAGAGACTGTTGGCTGAGGGCCAAGGGACCGGTGGCTGAGGGCCAAGGGACCGGTGGCTGAAGGCCAAGTGACCGGTGGCTGAAGGCCAAGTGACCGGTTGCTCAGTGCCAAGGGACTGGTGGCTGAGGGCAAATGGACTGGTGGCTGAGTGCTAAGGGACCGGTGGCTGAGGGCCAAGGGACCGGTGGCTGAAGGCCAAGTGACCGGTTGCTCAGTGCCAAGGGTCTGGTGTCTGAGGGCAAATGCACTGGTGGCTGAGGGCAAATGGACTGGTGGCTGAGGGCAAATGGACTGGTGGCTGAGGGCCAAGGGACCGGTGGCTGAGGGCCAAGGGACCGGTGGCTGAAGGCCAAGTGACCGGTTGCTCAGTGCCAAGGGACTGGTGGCTGAGGGCAAATGGACTGGTGGCTGAGGGACAAGGGACCGGTGGCTGAGGGCCAAGGGACTGGTGGCTGAGGATACAAGGGACCGGTGGCTGAGCGTCAAGCGACCTGTGGCTGAGGGCCAAGAGACTGGTGGCTGAGGGCCAAGGGACCGGTGGCTGAGGGCCAAGAGACTGGTGGCTGAGGGCCAAGGGACCAGTGGCTAAGGGCCAAGGGACAGGTGGCTGAGGGCCAAGAGACTGTTGGCTGAGGGCCAAGGGACCGGTGGCTGAGGGTCAACGGACTGGTGGGCTGAGGTCCACGGGACCGGTGGCTGAGGGCCAAGGGACTGGTGGCTAAGGGTCAATTGACCGGTGGCTGAGGGCCAAGGATCCGGTGGCTGAGGGCCAAGGACCCGGTGGCTGAGAGCCAAGTGACCGGTGGCTGAGATCCAAGGGACTGGTGGCTGAGGGCCAAGGGACCGGTGGCTGAGGGCCAAGGGACTGGTGGCTGAGGGTGAAGGACCCGGTGGCTGAGAGCCTAGTGACCGGTGGCTGCGGGCCAAGGGACTGGTGGCTAAGGACTAAGGGACGGGTGGCTGAGGGCCAAGCGTCCGGTGGCTGAGGGTCAAGGGACCGGTGGCTGAGTGCCAAGAGACCAGTGGCTGAGGGTCAAGGGACTGGTGGCTGAGGGTCAAGTGACCGTTGGCTGAGGGCCAAGGGACTTGTGGCTGAGGGCCAAGGGACCGGTAGCTGAGGGCCAAGGGACCGGTGGCTGAGGGCCAAGGGACCGGTGGCTGAGGGCCAAGGGGCTGGTGGCTGAGAGCCAATGGACCGGTGGCTGAGGGCCAAGGGTCTGGTGGCTGAGGGACAAGGGACTGGTGGCTGAGGGCCAAGGGGCTCGTGGCTGAGGGCCAAGGGACCGGTAGCTGAGTGTCAAGGGACCGGTGGCTGAGGGCCAAAGGGCTGGTGGCTGAGGGCCAAGGGACCGGTGGCTGAGGGCCAAGGGGCTGGTGGCTGAGGGCTAAGGGACCGGTGGCTGAGGGCCAAGGGACCGGTGGCTGAGGACCAAGGGTGCAGTTGCTGAGGGCTAAGGGACTGGTGGCTGATGGCCAAGGGCCAAGTGGCTGAGGGCCAAGGGACTAGTGGCTGAGGGCCAAGGGACTGGTGGCTGAGGGCCAAGGGACCGGTCGCTGAGGCCCAAGGGACCAGTGGCTGAGGGCCAAGGGACCGGTAGCTGAGGGCCAAGGGACCGGTGTCTGAGGGCCAAGGGAACGGTGGCTGAGGGCCAAGGGACTGGTGGTGAAGGGCCAAGGGTCCGGTGTCTGAGGGCCAAGGGACCGGTGGCTGAGGGCCAAAGGGACCGGTGGCTGAGGGCCAAAGGGACCGGTGGCTGAGGGACAAAGGGACCGGTGGCTGAGGGCCAAGGGACCGGTGTCTGAGGGCCAAGGGACCGGTGTCTGAGGGCCAAGGGACCAGTGTCTGAGGGCCAAGGGACCGGTGGCTGAGGGACAAGGGAGCGGTCGCTGAGGGCCAAGGGTCCGGTCGCTGAGGGCCAAGGGACCGGTGTCTGAGGGCCAAGGGACCGTTGTCTGAGGGCCAAGGGTCCGGTGTCTGAGGGCCAAGGGACCGGTTACTGAGGGGCAATGGACCTGTTGTGATGGCCAAAGGAATGGTTGCTGAGAGTCAAGGGACCGATGGCTGAGGGTCAAGGACCCGGTGGCGGAGGGCCAAGGGACTGGTGGCTGAGGGTCAAGGACCCGGTGGCTGAGGGCCAAGGGACTGGTGGCTGAGGGTCAAGGACGTGGTGGTTGAGAGCCAAGTGACCGGTGGCTGAGGGCCAAGGGACCGGTGGCTGAAGGCCAAGGGTCCGGTCGCTGACAGCCAAGGGACTGGTGGCTGAGGACCAAGGGACTGGTGGCTGAGGGTCAAGGGACCGGTGGCTGAGGGCCAAGGAACCAGTGGAAGGGGGCCAAGGGACTGGTGGCAGAGGGTCAAGGGACCGGTGGCTGAGGACAAAGGGACTGGTGGCTGAGGGTCAAGGACCCGGTGGCTGAGGGCCAAGGGACTGGTGGTTGAGGGTCAAGGACCCGGTGGCTGAGAGCCAAGTGACCGGTGGCTGAGGTCCAAGGGACTGGTGGCTGAGGGTCAAGGACCCGGTGACTGAGAGCCAAGGGACTGGTGGATGAGGGCCAAGGGACTGGTGGCTGAGAATCAAGGGACTGGTGGCTGAGGGCCAAGCGACCGGTGGATGAGGGCCAAGGGTCCGGTCGCTGAGAGCCAAGGGACCGGTGGCTGAGCACCAAGGGACCAATTGCGAAGTGCCTAAAGAACAACTGCTGAGGGCTAAATCACCAGGTGCCAACTGCTAAATGACCGCTTGCTGAGGGCCAAGGGACAAGTTGTGATGGCCAAAGGAATGGTTGCCGAGAGTCAAGGGACCGATGGCTGAGGGTCAAGGACCCGGTGGCTGAGGGCCAAGGGACTAGTGGCTGAGGGTCAAGGACCCAGTGGCTGAGTGCCAATGGACTGGTGGCTGAGGGTCAAGGACGCGGTGGCTGAGAGACAAGTGACCGGTGGCTGAGGCCAAGGGACCGGTGGCTGAGGGCCAAGAGTTCAGTCGCTGAGAGCCAAGTGACTGGTGGCTAAGTGTCAAGGGACCGGTGGCTGAGGGCCAAGGGACTTGTGGCTGAGTGTCAAGGACCCCGTGACTGAGGGCCAAGGGACTGGTGGCTGAGGGTCAACGACCCGCTGGCTGAGAGCCAAGTGACCGGTGGCTGAGGTCCAAGGGACTGGTGGCTGAGGGCCAAGGGACCGGTGGTTGAGGGCCAAGGGGCTGGTGGCTGAGGGCCAAGGGACCGGTGGTTGAGGGCCAAGGGGCTGGTAGCTGAGGGTCAAGGACCCGGTGGCTGAGAGCCTAGTGACCGGTTGCTGAGGGCCAAGGGACTGGTGGCTGAGGACCAAGCGACCTGTGGCTGAGGGCTAAGAGACTGGTGGCTGAGGGCCAAGGGACCAGTGGCTGAGGGCCAAGGGACCGGTGGCTGAGTTCCACGGGACCGGTGGCTGAGTGCCAAGGGACCAGTGGCTGAAGGCCAAGGGACAGGTGGCTGAGGGCCAAGAGACTGTTGGCTGAGGGCCAAGGGACCGGTGGATGAGGGCCAAGGGTGCGGTCGCTGAGAGCCAAGGGACCGGTGGCTGAGGACCAAGGGACTGGTGGCTGAGAATCAAGGGACTGGTGGCTGAGGGCCAAGCGACCGGTGGATGAGGGCCCAGGGTGCGGTCGCTGAGAGCCAAGGGACCGGTGGCTGAGGACCAAGGGACTGGTGGCTGAGAATCAAGGGACTGGTGGCTGAGGGCCAAGCGACCGGTGGATGAGGGCCAAGGGTCCGGTCGCTGAGAGCCAAGGGACCGGTGGCTGAGCACCGAGGGACCAATTGCGAAGTGCCTAAAGAACAACTGCTGAGGGCTAAATCACCAGGTGCCAACTGCTAAATGACCGCTTGCTGAGGGCCAAGGGACAAGTTGTGATGGCCAAAGGAATGGTTGCCGAGAGTCAAGGGACCGATGGCTGAGGGTCAAGGGACTAGTGGCTGAGGGTCAAGGACCCAGTGGCTGAGGGCCAATGGACTGGTGGCTGAGGGTCAAGGACGCGGTGGCTGAGAGCCAAGTGACCGGTGGCTGAGGGCCAAGGGACCGGTGGCTGATGGCCAAGAGTCCAGTCGCTGAGAGCCAAGGGAATGGTGGCTGAGGGTCAAGGGACCGGTGGCTGATGGCCAAGGGACTTGTGGCTGAGTGTCAAGGACCCCGTGACTGAGGGCCAAGGGACTGGTGGCTGAGGGTCAACGACCCGGTGGCTGAGAGCCAAGTGACCGGTGGCTGAGGTCCAAGGGACTGGTGGCTGAGGGCCAAGGGACCGGTGGTTGAGGGCCAAGGGGCTGGTGGCTGAGGGCCAAGGGACCGGTGGTTGAGGGCCAAGGGGCTGGTGGCTGAGGGTCAAGGACCCGGTGGCTGAGAGCCTAGTGACCGGTGGCTGAGGGCCAAGGGACTGGTGGCTGAGGACCAAGCGACCTGTGGCTGAGGGCTAAGAGACTGGTGGCTGAGGGCCAAGGGACCAGTGGCTGAGGGCCAAGGGACCGGTGGCTGAGGTCCACGGGACCGGTGGCTGAGTGCCAAGGGACCAGTGGCTGAAGGCCAAGGGACAGGTGGCTGAGGGCCAAAGACTGTTGGCTGAGGGCCAAGGGACCGGTGGCTGAGGGCCAAGGGGCTGGTGGCTGAGGGTCAAGGACCCGGTGGCTGAGAGCCTAGTGACCGGTGGCTGAGGGCCAAGGGACTGGTGGCTGAGGACCAAGGGACTGGTGGCAGAGGGCCAAGCGACCTGTGGCTGAGGGCTAAGAGACTGGTGGCTGAGGGCCAAGGGACCAGTGGCTGAGGGCCAAGGGACCGGTGGCTGAGGTCCACGGGACCGGTGGCTGAGGGCCAAGGGACCAGTGGCTGAGGGTCAAGGGACCGGTGGCTGAGGGCCAAGGGACCAGTGGCTGAAGGCCAAGGGACAGGTGGCTGAGGGCCAAGAGACTGTTGGCTGAGGGCCAAGGGACCGGTGGCTGAGGGCCAAGGGACCGGTGGCTGAAGGCCAAGTGACCGGTGACTGAAGGCCAAGTGACCGGTTGCTCAGTGCCAAGGGACTGGTGGCTGAGGGCAAATGGACTGGTGGCTGAGTGCTAAGGGACCGGTGGCTGAGGGCCAAGGGACCGGTGGCTGAAGGCCAAGTGACCGGTTGCTCAGTGCCAAGGGTCTGGTGTCTGAGGGCAAATGCACTGGTGGCTGAGGGCAAATGGACTGGTGGCTGAGGGCAAATGGACTGGTGGCTGAGGGCCAAGGGACCGGTGGCTGAGGGCCAAGGGACCGGTGGCTGAAGGCCAAGTGACCGGTTGCTCAGTGCCAAGGGACTGGTGGCTGAGGGCAAATGGACTGGTGGCTGAGGGACAAGGGACCGGTGGCTGAGGGCCAAGAGACTGGTGGCTGAGGGCCAAGGGACCAGTGGCTAAGGGCCAAGGGACAGGTGGCTGAGGGCCAAGAGACTGTTGGCTGAGGGCCAAGGGACCGGTGGCTGAGGGTCAACGGACTGGTGGGCTGAGGTCCACGGGACCGGTGGCTGAGGGCCAAGGGACTGGTGGCTAAGGGTCAATTGACCGGTGGCTGAGGGCCAAGGATCCGGTGGCTGAGGGCCAAGGACCCGGTGGCTGAGAGCCAAGTGACCGGTGGCTGAGATCCAAGGGACTGGTGGCTGAGGGCCAAGGGACCGGTGGCTGAGGGCCAAGGGACTGGTGGCTGAGGGTGAAGGACCCGGTGGCTGAGAGCCTAGTGACCGGTGGCTGCGGGCCAAGGGACTGGTGGCTAAGGACTAAGGGACGGGTGGCTGAGGGCCAAGCGTCCGGTGGCTGAGGGTCAAGGGACCGGTGGCTGAGTGCCAAGAGACCAGTGGCTGAGGGTCAAGGGACTGGTGGCTGAGGGTCAAGTGACCGTTGGCTGAGGGCCAAGGGACTTGTGGCTGAGGGCCAAGGGACCGGTAGCTGAGGGCCAAGGGACCGGTGGCTGAGGGCCAAGGGACCGGTGGCTGAGGGCCAAGGGGCTGGTGGCTGAGAGCCAATGGACCGGTGGCTGAGGGCCAAGGGTCTGGTGGCTGAGGGACAAGGGACTGGTGGCTGAGGGCCAAGGGGCTCGTGGCTGAGGGCCAAGGGACCGGTAGCTGAGTGTCAAGGGACCGGTGGCTGAGGGCCAAAGGGCTGGTGGCTGAGGGCCAAGGGACCGGTGGCTGAGGGCCAAGGGGCTGGTGGCTGAGGGCTAAGGGACCGGTGGCTGAGGGCCAAGGGACCGGTGGCTGAGGACCAAGGGTGCAGTTGCTGAGGGCTAAGGGACTGGTGGCTGATGGCCAAGGGCCAAGTGGCTGAGGGCCAAGGGACTAGTGGCTGAGGGCCAAGGGACTGGTGGCTGAGGGCCAAGGGACCGGTCGCTGAGGCCCAAGGGACCAGTGGCTGAGGGCCAAGGGACCGGTAGCTGAGGGCCAAGGGACCGGTGTCTGAGGGCCAAGGGAACGGTGGCTGAGGGCCAAGGGACTGGTGGTGAAGGGCCAAGGGTCCGGTGTCTGAGGGCCAAGGGACCGGTGGCTGAGGGCCAAAGGGACCGGTGGCTGAGGGCCAAAGGGACCGGTGGCTGAGGGACAAAGGGACCGGTGGCTGAGGGCCAAGGGACCGGTGTCTGAGGGCCAAGGGACCGGTGTCTGAGGGCCAAGGGACCAGTGTCTGAGGGCCAAGGGACCGGTGGCTGAGGGACAAGGGAGCGGTCGCTGAGGGCCAAGGGTCCGGTCGCTGAGGGCCAAGGGACCGGTGTCTGAGGGCCAAGGGACCGTTGTCTGAGGGCCAAGGGTCCGGTGTCTGAGGGCCAAGGGACCGGTTACTGAGGGGCAATGGACCTGTTGTGATGGCCAAAGGAATGGTTGCTGAGAGTCAAGGGACCGATGGCTGAGGGTCAAGGACCCGGTGGCGGAGGGCCAAGGGACTGGTGGCTGAGGGTCAAGGACCCGGTGGCTGAGGGCCAAGGGACTGGTGGCTGAGGGTCAAGGACGTGGTGGTTGAGAGCCAAGTGACCGGTGGCTGAGGGCCAAGGGACCGGTGGCTGAAGGCCAAGGGTCCGGTCGCTGACAGCCAAGGGACTGGTGGCTGAGGACCAAGGGACTGGTGGCTGAGGGTCAAGGGACCGGTGGCTGAGGGCCAAGGAACCAGTGGAAGGGGGCCAAGGGACTGGTGGCAGAGGGTCAAGGGACCGGTGGCTGAGGACAAAGGGACTGGTGGCTGAGGGTCAAGGACCCGGTGGCTGAGGGCCAAGGGACTGGTGGTTGAGGGTCAAGGACCCGGTGGCTGAGAGCCAAGTGACCGGTGGCTGAGGTCCAAGGGACTGGTGGCTGAGGGTCAAGGACCCGGTGACTGAGAGCCAAGGGACTGGTGGATGAGGGCCAAGGGACTGGTGGCTGAGAATCAAGGGACTGGTGGCTGAGGGCCAAGCGACCGGTGGATGAGGGCCAAGGGTCCGGTCGCTGAGAGCCAAGGGACCGGTGGCTGAGCACCAAGGGACCAATTGCGAAGTGCCTAAAGAACAACTGCTGAGGGCTAAATCACCAGGTGCCAACTGCTAAATGACCGCTTGCTGAGGGCCAAGGGACAAGTTGTGATGGCCAAAGGAATGGTTGCCGAGAGTCAAGGGACCGATGGCTGAGGGTCAAGGACCCGGTGGCTGAGGGCCAAGGGACTAGTGGCTGAGGGTCAAGGACCCAGTGGCTGAGTGCCAATGGACTGGTGGCTGAGGGTCAAGGACGCGGTGGCTGAGAGACAAGTGACCGGTGGCTGAGGCCAAGGGACCGGTGGCTGAGGGCCAAGAGTTCAGTCGCTGAGAGCCAAGTGACTGGTGGCTAAGTGTCAAGGGACCGGTGGCTGAGGGCCAAGGGACTTGTGGCTGAGTGTCAAGGACCCCGTGACTGAGGGCCAAGGGACTGGTGGCTGAGGGTCAACGACCCGCTGGCTGAGAGCCAAGTGACCGGTGGCTGAGGTCCAAGGGACTGGTGGCTGAGGGCCAAGGGACCGGTGGTTGAGGGCCAAGGGGCTGGTGGCTGAGGGCCAAGGGACCGGTGGTTGAGGGCCAAGGGGCTGGTAGCTGAGGGTCAAGGACCCGGTGGCTGAGAGCCTAGTGACCGGTTGCTGAGGGCCAAGGGACTGGTGGCTGAGGACCAAGCGACCTGTGGCTGAGGGCTAAGAGACTGGTGGCTGAGGGCCAAGGGACCAGTGGCTGAGGGCCAAGGGACCGGTGGCTGAGTTCCACGGGACCGGTGGCTGAGTGCCAAGGGACCAGTGGCTGAAGGCCAAGGGACAGGTGGCTGAGGGCCAAGAGACTGTTGGCTGAGGGCCAAGGGAACGGTGGCTGAGGGCCAAGGGCTGGTGGCTGAGGGTCAAGGACCCGGTGGCTGAGAGCCTAGTGACCGGTGGCTGAGGGCCAAGGGACTGGTGGCTGAGGACCAAGGGACTGGTGGCTGAGGGCCAAGCGACCTGTGGCTGAGGGCTAAGAGACTGGTGGCTGAGGGCCAAGGGACCAGTGGCTGAGGGCCAAGGGACCGGTGTCTGAGGTCCACGGGACCGGTGGCTGAGGGCCAAGGGACCAGTGGCTGAGGGCCAAGGGACCAGTGGCTGAGGGCCAAGGGACCAGTGGCTGAAGGCCAAGGGACAGGTGGCTGAGGGCCAAGAGACTGTTGGCTGAGGGCCAAGGGACCGGTGGCTGAGGGCCAAGGGACCGGTGGCTGAAGGCCAAGTGACCGGTGGCTGAAGGCCAAGTGACCGGTTGCTCAGTGCCAAGTGACTGGTGGCTGAGGGCAAATGGACTGGTGGCTGAGGGCCAAGGGACCGGTGGCTGAGGGCCAAGGGACCGGTGGCTGAAGGCCAAGTGACCGGTTGCTCAGTGCCAAGGGACTGGTGGCTGAGGGCAAATGGACTGGTGGCTGAGGGCAAATGGACTGCTGGCTGAGGGCAAATGGACTGGTGGCTGAGGGCCAAGGGACCGGTGGCTGAGGGCCAAGGGACCTTTGGCTGAAGGCCAAGTGACCGGTTGCTCAGTGCCAAGGGACTGGTGGCTGAGGGCAAATGGACTGGTGGCTGAGGATACAAGGGACCGGTGGCTGAGCGTCAAGCGACCTGTGGCTGAGGGCCAAGAGACTGGTGGCTGAGGGCCAAGGGACCAGTGGCTAAGGGCCAAGGGACAGGTGGCTGAGGGCCAAGAGACTGTTGGCTGAGGGCCAAGGGACCGGTGGCTGAGGGTCAACGGACTGGTGGCTGAGGTCCACGGGACCGGTGGCTGAGGGCCAAACGACTGGTGGCTAAGGGTCAAGTGACCGGTGGCTGAGATCCAAGGGACTGGTGGCTGAGGGCCAAGGATCCGGTGGCTGAGCGCCAAGGGACTGGTGGCTATGGGTCAATGGACCGGTGGCTGAGGGCCAAGTGACCGGTTGCTCAGTGCCAAGGGACGGGTGGCTGAGGGCCAAGGGACCCGTGGCTGATGGACAAGGAACCAGTCGCTGAGAGCCAAGGGTCCGGTCGCTGAGGGCCAAGGGTCAGCTGGCTGAGGGCCAAGGGTCCGGTGGCTGAGAGCCAAGGGACCAGTCGCTGAGGGCCAAGGATCCGGTCGCTGAGATCCAAGGGTCCGGTGGCTGAGGGCCAAGGGTCCGGTGGCTGAGAGCCAAGGGTCCGGTGGCTGAGGGCCAAGGGTCCGGTGGCTGAGAGCCAAGGGACCAGTCGCTAAGGGCCAAGGGTCCTGTTGCTGAGGGCCAAGGGTCCGGTCGCTGAGGGCCAACGGTCCGGTGTCTGAGAGCCAAGGGTCCGGTGGCTGAGGGCCAAGGGTCCGGTGGCTGAGGGCCAAGGGTCCGGTGGCTGTGAGCCAAGGGACCAGTCGCTGAGGGCCAAGGGACCGGTGTCTGAGAGCCAAGGGTCCGGTGGCTGAGGGCCAAGGGTCCGGTCGCTGAGGGCCAAGGGACCGGTGGCTGATGGCGAAAGACTCGGTGGCTGAGAGCCAAGGGTCCGGTGGCTGAGGGCCAAGGGACCAATTGCGAAGTGCCTAAAGAACAATTGCTGAGGGCTAAATCACCAGGTGCTAAGTGCTAAATGACCGGTTGCTGAGGGCCAAGGGACCAATTGTGATGGCCAAAGGAATGGTTGCTGAGAGTCAAGGGACCAATGTCTGAGGATCAAGGACCCGGTGGCTGAGGGCCAAGGGTCCGGTCGCTGAGTGCCAAGGGACTGGTGGCTGAGGGACAAGGGACCGGTGGCTGAGGGACAAGGGTCCGGTCGCTGAGAGCCAAGGGACTGGTGGCTGAGGAACAAGGGACTAGTTGCTGAGGGCCAAGGGACCGGTGGCTGAGGGCCAACTGACCGGTGGCTGAGGGCCAAGGGGCTGGTGGCTGAGGGCCAAGTGAGCGGTGGCTGAGGGCCAAGGGTCTAGTTGCTGAGGGCCAATGGACCGGTGGCTGAGGGCCAAGGGATCGGTGGCTGAGGGCCAAGGGGCTGGTGGCTGAGGGCCAAGGGACCGGTGGCTGAGGGCCAAGGGACTGGTGGCTGAGGACCAAGGGACTAGTTGCTGAGGGCCAAGGGACCGGTGGCTGAGGGCCAAGGGGCCGGTGGCTGAGGGCCAAGGGACCGGTGGCTGAGGGCCAATTAGCTGGTGGCTGAGAGCCAATGGACCTTTGGCTGAGGGCCAAGGGGCTGGTGGCTGAGGGACAAGGGACTGGTGGCTGAGGGCCAAGGGGCTGGTGGCTGAGGGCCAAGGGACCGGTGGCTGAGGGCAAGGGATCGGTGGCTGAGGGCCAAGGGGCTGGTGGCTGAGGGGCTGAGGGTCAAGGGACTGGTGGCTGAGGGCCAAGGGACCGGTGGCTGAGGGCCAAGGGACCGGTGGCTGAGGACCAATGGTCTAGTTGCTGAGGGCCAAGGGACCGGTGGCTGATGGCCAAGGGTCTAGTTGCTGAGGGCCAATGGACCGATGGCTGAAGCTCAAGTGACCAGTGTCTGAGGGCCAAGGGTCTAGTCAATGAGGGCCAAGCGTCCGGTGGCTGAGAGCCAAACGACCGGTGGCTGAGGCCAAAGTTACCAGTGGCTGAGGCCCAAGTGATCAGTGGCTGAGGGCAAAGTGACCGGTGGCTGAGGGCCAAGTGCCTTGCTGCTAAGAGCAAAACAACCGATGGCTGAGAGCTAAGGTCCGGATGCTCAGGGCGAAGAGACCAGTGGCTGAGGGCGAAGAGACTTGTTACTAAGTGGCAAGTGTAGGCTGCTAATGGCCAAGGGACCGGTTGATTAATGGCAAGGGACCGGTTGCTAAGGGCCAAGGGACCGGTTGATTAGCGGCAAGGGACTTGTTCCTAATGGCCAATGGACCGGTGCTAATGGCCAAAGGACCTTTTGCTAATGGCCAAGGGACTTGTTGCTAATGGCCAAGGGACCATTTCCTAAGTGCCAAAGGATCGGATGCTAAGTGCCAAGGGACATGTTGCAAAGGGCTAAAGGACTGGTCGCTAACTGCTAAGGGACTGTTTGCTAAGAGCTAAGGGACTGGTTGCTAAAGGCCAAAGGCCTGGTTGCTAATGGACAAGGGACTAGTAGCAAAGTGCCAAAGGACCTGTTGGTAAGGTCCAAGGGTCCGGTTGCTAAGAGCCAAAGGACTGGTTGCTAAGGGCCAAAGGCATTGGTTACTAAGGGCCAAGGGACTGTTTACTAAAGGCTAAGGGACTGGTGCCTGAGGACCAAAGCACCCGTTGCTCAGAGAGAAGGGACATGTTGCTTAAGGCCAAGCGACTGGATGCTTCAGGCAAGGGACCGGTTCCTTAGGGCGAGGGACCATTTCCTTCGCGCAAGGGACTAGTTCCTTAGGGCCAATGGACCGGTTCCTTCGGGCCAAGGGACCGGTTTCTGAGAACCAAAGGACCGGCTGTTGAGGGCCAAGGGACCAGTTGCTGAGGGCTAAGGGCTGGTTGCTCAGGGAGATGGACCGGTTGCTACGTGGCAAGAGTTGGCTGCTAATGCCCAAGGGACCAGCTGCTTCGTGTCAAGGGATAGGTTGTTCAGGGCCAAGTGAGCGGATCCTGAGGCCAAGGGATTGGTTGCTGAGGGCCAAGGGACTGGATGCTTAGAGCAAAACAACCGATGACTGAGGGCTGAGGATCGGGCGGCTGAGTGTCAAGGGTTTTGTCGCTGAGGGCCAAAGCACCGGTTGCTAAGGGCCAAGTTTTGGTTGCTGGAGGCCAAGGAACCAGTTGCTAAGGGCAAATGGGCTTGTTGCTCAGGGAGAAGGGACCAGTTGCTGAGGGCCAAGGGACCGGTTGCTCAGGACAAAGGAACCTGTTGCTTAGGCCCAAGAGACATGTTCCTTCGGGCAAAGGGACTGCTTATTATGCACCAAGGGACCAGTTGCTGAGGGCCAAGGGACCGGTTGCTCAGGACAAAGGGACCTGTTGCTTAGGCCCAAGAGACATGTTCCTTCCGCAAAGGGACTGCTTGCTTTGCACCAAGGGACCAGTTGCTAAGGGCCAAGGGATTGCCTGCTGAGGGCCAAGGGACTGGTTGCTAAGGGCCAAGGGAACAGTTGCTAGGTGCCAATGGACCTGTTGGTAAGGCCCAAGTTACAGTGGCTGAGGTCCAAGGGACTGGTGGCTGAGGGAAGAACAGCCGGTTGCTGAGGGCAAAGCAATGGTGATTCAGGGCCAAGTGACCGGTTGCCGCGAGCCTTGGCACTGGTGACAGAGAGCCAAATAACGGGTTGCCAAGGGCCTACAGACTGATTGCTAAGGGCCAATAAAACAGTTGCTAAGGGCCAAGGGGCCGGTTGGTAAGGCCCAAGGGACTTTTCGTTCAGGTGCAAGTGCCTTGCTGCTATGAGCGAAACGACCGGTGGCTGAGGGCTAAAGATTGGGTGGCTGAGCGCGAAGGGACTGGTAGCTGAGCCCCAAGTGCCTTGCTGCTAAGAGCGAAACAACCGGTGGCTGAGAGCTGAAGTCCGGTTGCTCAGGGTGAAGAGAACAGTGGCTGAGGACGAAGAGACTGGTTGCTAAGTGGCAAGAGATTGTCTGCTAATGGCCAAGGGACCGGTTGCTAAGGGCCAAGGGACCGGTTGCTAAGGGCCAAATGACCGGTGGCTGAGGGTTAAATGACTGGTGGCTGAGTGCCAAATGACCGATGGCTGAAGGCCAAGGGACCAGTGGCTGAGGGCCAATTGACTGGTTGATGACTGGCAAGGGACTGGTTGCTAAGGGCCAAGGGACCGGTTGCTTTGGGCGAAGGGACGGTTGCTGAGGGCCAGGGGAACGGTTTCTAAGGGCTATGGGACTGGTGGTTGAAGGTCAAGGGACTGGCTCCTGAGGGCCAAAAGATTGACTGCTGAAGGCCAAGGGCCCAGTTGCTGAGGGCCTAGGGTCCTGTTGCTGAGCACCAAGGTACAGATGCTGGGAGCCAATGGACCGGTTGTTGAGGGCCAAGGGACCGCTTGTTGAGTGCCAAGGGATCGGATCCTGAGCGCCAAGGGACTGGTTGCTGAGGACAAACATGGCAGTTGCTGAGGGAAAAGCCATGATGGTTCAGGCCATGGGACTGTTTGCTTAGAGGCAATGATTGGGTGCCAAGGCCCAAGTGACTGGTTGCTGAGGGCCTTGGCACTTGGTGGCAGAGGGTCAGGAGACCAGTTGCTAAGGGACGAGAGACTAGTTGCGAAGCGCCAAGGGTCCAGTTGCTAAGGGCCAAGGGCCTAGTTGCTAAGGGACAAGGGACCAGTTGCTAAGGGCCAAGGGACCAGTTGCTAAGGGTCAAGTGCCTAGTTGCTAAGGGACAAGGGACCAGTTGCTAAGGACCAAGGGACCAGTTGCTAAGGGCCAATGGCCTAGTTGCTAAGGGACAAGGGACCAGTTGCTAAGGGCCAAGGGACCAGTTGCTAAGGGCCAAGGGACCAGTTGCTAAGGGACAAGGGACCAGTTGCTAAGGGCCAAGGGCCTAGTTGCTAAGGGACAGGGGACCAGTTGCTCAGGGCCAAGGGACCAGTTGCTAAAGGCCAATGGCCTAGCTGCTAAGGGCCAAGGGACCAGTTGCTAAAGGCCAAGGGCTTAGTTGCTAAGGGACAAGGGACCTGTTGCTAAGGGACAAGGGACCAGTTGCTAAGGGACAAGGACTGGTTCGTAAGGCCCAAGTGCCTTGCTGCCAGAAGCGAAACGACCGGTGGCTGAGGGCTAGGGATCGGGTGGCTGAGCATGAAGTTTCTGGTGGCTGAGGGCCAAGGCACCGGTTGCGAAGAGCCAAGTGTTGGTTGCTGTGGAGCAAGGGACCAGTTGCTATGGGCCAACGGACTGGTTGCTAAAGGCCAAGTACCTTGCTGCTCAGAGCGAAACGACCAGTGGCTGAGGGCTAAGTGGCAAGTGTTGGCTGCTAACGGCCAAGAGACCAGTTGCTAAGGGCCAAGGAACCGTTTTCTTAACATCAAGAGACCGGTTGCTATGGACCAAGGGATCTGTTGCTCAGAGCCAAGGGACCAGTTGCTGAGGGCCAAGAGACCAGTGGCTAAACAAAGAAACATGGAAAATAGGCCATTCGGCCCTTCGAGCCTGCACTACCATTCAACATGATCATGGCTGATCATGCAACCTCAGTACCCCACCCCTGCCTTGTCTCCATATCCCCTGATCTTTTAGCTGCAAGGGTGACATCTATCTCCCTTTTGAATATGCCCAATGAACTGGACTTAACAACTTTCGATGGTAGAGAATTCCACAGATTCACAACTCTCTGGGTGAAAAAGATTCTCCTCAGCTCAGTCCTATATGGCTTACCCCTTATCTTTAGACTGTGACCCTTGGTTCTGGACTTCCCCAACATCGTGAACATTCTTCCTGCATCTAACCTGTCCAGTCCCATCAGAATGTAAAAAGTTTCTATGAGATCCCCTGTCATTCTTTTTAAGTTCAGTGAGTATAAGCCTAGCCGATCCAGTCTTTCCTCATATGTCAGTCCTGCCATCCCAGTGAACCTTCACTGCACTCCCTCAATAGCAAGAATGTCCTTCCTCAGATTAGGAGACCAAAACTGCACACAGTACTCACCGTGTGGTCTCACCAAGGCCCTGTGCAACTGCAGTAAGACCTCCCTGCTCCTATACTCAAATCCCCTCGCTATGAAGGCCAGCATGCCATTTGGTTTCTTTACTGCCTGCTGTACCTGCATGCCTACCTTCAACGACTGAAGTACCATGACACCCAGGTCTCTTTGCACCTCCCCTTTTACTAATCTGTCACCATTCAGATAATTATCTGCCGTCCTGTTTTTGCTACCAAAGTGGATAACCTTACATTTAGCCACATTATACTGCTTAAGGGCCAAGGAACCGGCTGCGAAGGGCCTAAAGACTGTTTGCTAAGGGCCATGGGACTGATTGCTAAGGGCCAAGGAACTGGTTGCTCAGGGCCAAGGAACTGGTTGCTAAGGGCCAAGGAACCAGTGACTGAGGGCTAAGGATCGGGCGGCTGAGTGTCAAGCGACTTGTCGCTAAGGTTAGGGCATCGGTTGCTAAGGGCCAAGGGACAGGTTGCGAAGGGCTAAGTTCCTTGTTGCTAAGAGCGAAACGCCCAGTGGCTGAGGGCTAAGGGCCTGTTGCTCAGGGCGATGGGACCTGGTGCTAAGTGGCAAGTGTTGGTTGCTAACCGCCAAGGGGCTGGTTGCTGAGGGCCAAGGGGTCGATTGCTGAGGACCAAGTTGCTGAGGGCCAACGGACCTGTGACTAAGGAACCGGTTGCTGAGGGCCAAGGGTTGGCTGCTAAGTGGCAAGAGTCCGGTTGTTGAGCAGCAATGGACCAGCTGCTGAGTGCTAAGCGACTTGTTGCCAAGGACATGGGACTGGTGGCTAAGGGCCATGGGATTGTCTGCTAAGGTC
This sequence comes from Pristiophorus japonicus, assembly GCF_044704955.1. Taxonomy (NCBI): domain Eukaryota; kingdom Metazoa; phylum Chordata; class Chondrichthyes; family Pristiophoridae; genus Pristiophorus; species Pristiophorus japonicus. The sequence continues at coordinate 8,321,235 of NW_027253543.1, read as the reverse complement.
CACGGGACCGGTTGCGAAGGACCAAAGGACCGGTTGCAGAGGGCCAAGTTACTGGTTGTTGAGGGCCAAATGACCGGTGACTTAGGGCCAAGGGACTGGTGGCTGAGGGCAAAGTGATGGTGGTAGAGGGTCACGAGACCAGTTGCTTTGAGCCAAGGGACCGGTTGCCGAGGTCAAGAGACTGGTTGCCGAGGGCCTTGGAACAACTTGCCAAGGGCCAAGGGACTGGTTGTTAAAGAACAAGGGACCGGTTGTTGAAGAACAAGGGATCGGTTGTTGATGGCCAAGAGACAGGTTGTTGAGGGCCAAATGACCGGTGACTTAGGGCCAAGGGACTGGTGGCTGAGGGCCGAAGCACCAGTTGCTAAAGGCCAAGTGTTGGTTGCTGTGGGCCAAGGGAGCATCTGCTAAGGGCCAAAGGACAGGTTGCTTAACGTCAAGAGACCGTTTGCTAAGGGCCATGTGACGGTTTGCGAAGGGCCAAGTGACTGATGGCTGACGTCCAAGAGACCTGTTGCTAAGGGCCAAGAGACCGGTTACTAAGGGCCAAGAGACCGGTTGCGAAGTGCCAAGAGACCGGTTGTGAAGGGTCAAGAGACCGGTTGTGAAGGACCAAGAGACCGGTTGTGAAGGTGCTAAGAGACCGGTTGCTAAGGGCCATGTGACGGTTTGCGAAGGGCCAAGTGATTGATGGCTGACTGCCAAGAGACCTGTTACTAAGGCCAAGAGACATGCTGCTAAGGTACGAGGGGCCAATTGCTAAGGGCCAAGATACCTGTTGCTAAGGGCCAAGAGACCTGTTGCTAAGGGCCAAGAGACCGGTTGCGAAGGGCCAAGAGACCGGTTGTGAAGGACCAAGAGACCGGTTGTGAAGGACCAAGAGACCGGTTGTGAAGGTGCTTACAGACCGGTTGCTAAGGGCCATGGGACCGGTTACCGAGGGCTTTGGGACCGGTTGTCAAGGGCCATGGGACTGGTGGTTGAGGGCCAGGGGACCAGCTGCTAAGGGCCTCGAGACTGGTTACTAATGGCCAAGGGAATGCTTGGTATTATTTTTTTTGCGAGGGTAATGCATCCTTTGACATGTCCCACCATAGATGGAGCACCGTCCGTGCAGATTCCAACACATGGGTCCCATGAAATTTTGAAGTCTTCTAAATATGAATTGACAGAATCAAACATGTCTTGACCTCTATTATTTTCTGGAAGTTCTGTACAGCACAGAAATTGGTGCAATATGTCGTTTTCATTAATGAAGTGAACAAATGATAATAATTGTGCTTTACCAATAATGTCGACCGACCCGTCGATTTGCAAAGCAAAATTCGAGTTTGTAAGTTTCTGGGATACATTTTCTTCAATGTTAGATGACATATCATTTATCCTTCTCCGAATTGTATCGACAGACAGCGGAATTTTTGCAATTTCTTGTTCCGCTTCATCACCAAGCATTATTTTGACAATTTTACGATATGCAGGCAAAATAAGTGAGTGAGCTGTAGTATGAGACTGCATTTTCTGCACTATTAATTCAGCAACTTTTTACACTATAATTTACATTCATTTTTCTGCAAGGTGCTAGTGCAATGCCCGACCTCTTCCGTGCTAAAGACTTTTATTTCTGATTCAATTGCCAACCAGAACTCCCACAGTGAAACGGATGAGTGACGAACGCCCGGAGTGGTGTAAACATTGAAACATGTTTCAGAATTCGGAGAATTCAGTTGGTGCATCGACAGGATTTAACCGTCTCACATACCAGGAGGAAAACTGGAGCTGCTTCTGTTAAATGTGGTGCAGCATTGCCGGCAGAGCCCGGCTTTCTGTACATTGTTAGTTAGAAATGTGAGCAAAATATCACTCCAATCTTTGGGTGGTTTCACGTCAAACACTTGTATTATTAGTTTGGATATAATTAGTGCAGCACAAACATTACTGTGCAGGGTGTTGACGTGCTGTCAAATGACTGGAAGTAATATCAATGCTCCTGATCTTTCATGGTCCCACGGGAAATCTCCCGCAATTATAATTGCGTTTTTCTCTTCAGCTCTCATCTCACAGTCAGTTGGAGCCCTGTGTTCAGTGCCAAGAGTCATCATCACTTCTCGGACAGAATGAGAGTTCCGTTAATCGCCTATCCATTTTCCGTGTTACCACCAGTTCTACAGGCGGTAATGATTTACTATCCGATTATAGCAGCCGTGGGAATCCCCGGTAAGTGATTATATTCCGTTACTGACGTCGTGAATAAAGTTGGGATTAACTTTATTCCTGCTCTTATGTCAGTAATTATATTTTTAAACTATTCTTCTCAATTCAATTAAAAGGCTGAAAGTCAGTGACTGCATTTCCCGCTCGACCTTTTTAAGTGACTGATCATTTGGTGCCTTTCTAATTTTCTTTAACCTCCCATAATATCTTCAGATTATTTCCCCATGTAATGTCTTTCAAACTGGTTCGGTTTTTACTGAGAATCGAGCAATGAGTGATTCAATGGATTATATTAATCCCATTTTTCCTTGCCTGCTCTCCTTTCCCGTAACACTCGGTAATATCTGACAGATTATATTTTACTGAACATTCAGCGTGTTGTAAAATGCTCCATTGACTCCCGCTGTGGAGACAGACACTGACAGCCGATCATGGACATATACCTGGGAATTCGGACAGTCAGGACCGGGATTTGTTCAGTCCCGTTAATCAGAATCTACCCGCTGTTCTCGGTCTGGTTCCAGCAAAGTGCCGGATATTATTCCTGGTGATCACAATCCATGCCGAGTGTGGGATTGTGCTCCATGCAGGAACACAGACTCTCTCCCTCATCTTCTCCACTGACCGGTGACCAGCCTGTTCTCAGACTCGCCTTCACCCTCCCGGCGGAGATTGTTCTGCCTTCAGCCGGTGGGAGGCAGCTGGTTTCTGTCACATCCATTCCTGCAGCGGTACAGGTCAGACCGGGAATCCGTGCTGTGAGAGAGCGATTGGAACAAGGCAGCGGCACTCTATGCAGCTGTCCTGGGTTTGTCCTCATTTAAAAACCCGTTTTAGATACAATACCTGCATTTTAACCAAAGCACCGTCTCCATGCCGGGTCAGGTGCCTTTATACTAATCGGACAAATTTATTGTTCAGACCAAACGCTTGCAGGGTGATATAACATCGACTGTACCCTCAGTAAGTCTGTCCGCTCGGTTATCCACACACATTCACTTTAATTTCGCTTCAGATACTGAGAGATAGAGGAATTTCTAGTCACATTTACCCACCCGGTCTCCATATCCCTTTATCGTCTCTTCCTCCAGCCACGGACCCAATCTACTTTGAATTCTGTCAGTTTCTGCCTCAACCTCATTCCATGTGACTGAACTCCACAATCCCTGTATAAAAAATCTTCTCCCGCTCTCTCTTCTCTCTGTTCCATTGTCTTCGATTTCATCTTCTTTCTACAGAGCCTCGTTCTGCAACACACATCTACTGAAATCAGTCTGCTTCTATCTATCTTCTTCCATCCTGTCAATAATTTTAAACACATCTATCATATCGCCCTGTAATCTGTGTCTGTATTACATTCCTCTAACTCACATTTACAGGTTATGTGGCAGAGCCCAGGGTATCGAACCAGTGTGTTGTATCACACATTGTACCACTGACTAACTTTCCCACTTCAGTTGGGAAACTGAAATCTCACATTATGTCTCATGAGTTCCCATCACCCTGCACTAATAAATTGCCTTGCATGTTTGTGTTTGAAGAAACATGATCAGCATTAAAGTCCAGGCTGTTTGTAACACTCTGTAGAGTACGTTTGAAGAGGTTACTCAATGAGAACAGATTGAAGTGAGTTGTCTCACTGTCCCGCTGACTCTCACAAATCTCAGGATCAATACAGCCTAATGCTCCTACTGCAAGTTTCGCCCCTGTATTACTAAGAGTATCTCTGAATATATCAGCTCACATGGTCCGTTGTAACATGTGCCGCACCAAGAGGGTCCATCATTTCTCAGAGATCAATACAGTTTGATTTATTGTATTACCATTTGCGGTGTTCCAGTTCTCGGCGTGGTAATTGGTGTTCCCGGTAACGTGCTTAGTTTGTGAAACAAAAGCGCCAAATTGTTATTTCCATTCAATATTGTGTCAGCTGCGGTAATTTTAACAATAAATATGATCAGTGCTCGGTGCATTGGAATGTCTGTTCCCATCGTCTCAAATTGTATTACATTGTCAGTTAAGTCCCTGCTTTGATAATGTTTTTCAGTTATTATTCATAAAAATGGGAACCCACGTAATTAGCGATAGTTGGTTGCACGGAAGGAACCACAGAATAGGGATGAATGTTGAGCGAATTTTGGCTTTTATCACAAGGGGGAAGATATTTATAACTGAGGACGTGCTGTTCTCGCTGTACAGAGATTTGGTGAGATCTCAGTTGGAATATGTACGTTCAGTTTTGGGCAACATATTGCAGGATAGATGGATTGGCCTTCGAGGGGTTTCAGCACAAGTTAACCAGACTGATACCACGGTTTAAAGTATTCAAAAATGAGGAAAGTTTACATAACCTTGCCTTGTATTCCATTGTGTTTAGAAGGGTGAAGCGTGATATAACCGAGCTATTTAAATAGATAAAGGTGTTGGATAGTGTCGGCACAGAAACTGTTTCCTATGGCGGTGTAATCTAAACCAGAAGGCATTATCTTAAAATTGGAGCTCGGAGTGAAATCACGAAAAACTTTCTCACACAAAGTCGATGAGAAATCTAACACTCCTTCTCCCAAAATTATTTCAATTGTCAGGTGTAATTTTACAGACTCTGATCGATAGATTTGTTAAGGTCAGGGTATCAAGGGATATGGAACTAAGACGGTAATTGGAGTTATGGTGCCGATCACCCATGGTCTACTGGAATGGTGGAAAAGGCTTGTGGGTCAGAATGATCAAATCCTGCGTTCCTATACGTCAAGCACCAGAGTCATCATTTCTGCAATGAGCTTTCCGGTAATCTCAGGTCCAATTTCAGTGTATCTGAATGTTCTACACGAAAAAATGTCCGATGATATTACTGCAGTCCATAGAGATTCCAGCGCTCATTTTAACAGGTTACCGATTGCATAAATCCGTGTCTCGCTGTATTACCTGGAGGGCCTGGTCATTGTTCTGTCGGTCTTGAGGTGATTATTTGTCAGATTTGGGTCACTATCGGAAATTCCGAGAATATCTGTCCTCCATTGTCTCCAAACTTTGCGAGGTGTTTATTAACGTTACAATGTTTTTGAATCTCCAACTCAAAATCTGACATTGTTTTACATGGAATGTCTCGGAGCAATGCGGTTCTAAGTGAGAATGAGCCCAGTATTCACACAGTGGGATGTCGTTCGAGTGTGAAATTGTTTCAGTTAATCGTTAGCAGCGTCAGGAACCCCTCGCTAATGTTCTCCTCTTTACATGCTCTGGTTAACTTATCTACCTCGCCTTTAAATGTAACAGCCGGGGCTTCCATCTGAATCAGAAGTTTTTGGGTTTGATACCCTGTCGAAAATTTAGTCTGACATTCGTATGACTTTCCCATGGCAGTTTCTCCGAATAACGCAAACCTTAGCCAACTTTACCAACCAGCTGTTATATTTGTGGATCTTGCTGTAGCATATATATACATTTAGTTACATTGCAAGGTATGTTACGAAGTTGTAGAAACCATCTTCTGACAAACAGTGAAAGGCCATATTAACTTTGCTAGAGTGTGAAATACAAGTGTATTATTTCACGCCAATTCTGGGAAATACAGTTGTGGTTTCAAGCAATTCATAGAAACCACAGTGGTGATGTATTTATTCAGAGCTGAATTCGTGTACCAAGCACAGTTATGGTCCTTGGCCGCAAATTTCATTTTCAATGTAATGATTATATTTGGGATATTGCACAGGCAGTGGAACCGGAGACTGAAGGGATGGAGAGTTTGGAAAATAGAAACATTAATACACAGCAGTAATGATATTTTAATTGTAGCTGGCAACAGTTGTGGTTGGATTCAGTGAGAGAAGGACATTGTTTCCCTTTTTGTCCTGTCATTATATAGCAGCTGCAATTAGAAACAAGAATAATTGTCAAATCGTTTTGTTACGAGAATATTTGTGAATCAGGTATCACCAATATTTAAACTGTGACTCTGTTTAAACCGAGGAGATAATGAATTAATTGACAATGACATTTCTACAGCCACCAATCTCCCCAAATATCCCCTCACCATCACCTTTGTTGCCCTATTTCCTATTAAAACAATGAATCTCTCTCACCCTGGCCTTTCCCCTGGTACGGCCCTCAGTCTCGCTCACTCAAGTGCAGGGGCCGCAGACTTGTACGGATGTGTCGGACAACTGATTTAACCATTCTAAGCCAGATTTGGCTAGACCACATAAAGTATTATCGGGCCCTACTCGTGTCTGCTAAAACTGCTCACTATTCCAACATCATTATAGAATGGAAATATAACCCCCGGCTACTATTCTCGACTGTTAACCTTCTTGTTAAACTCCTCTCCCCAGTCTCCACCACACTCACCTCCAACAACAAGTGTGAGTAGCTCATGGAATTATTTGTCTCAAAGATTGAGACCACCCAATCAGCTGCCTCTGCCACTTCTCTTCCTTCCTCTAGCCCAACGGGTCAAACATCCCCTAAAATTTCACCCTGCCCTAGCGATGAAGTCGCATCTCTCTCTAGTCTCTCCCTGATCTGACACTCTTGACCTCTCCATGCTCATCTTATCACTGAGACCCACTTACAGCTCACTTGATCTTGACCCTATTCCCACCAAGCTGCTCACCACCCAACTTCCTTTTCTGGCTCCCGTTTTAGCTCACATTGTTCATGGTGCTCCCAGCTCATGTCCTCTCCTCTCCTTCAAATCTATCGTTATCACCCCTCTCCTCAAAAAACAACCCTTCACCACACTGGCCTTGCAAGCTATCGCCCCCTCTCCAACCTTAATTTCCACCCCAAAGTCCTTGAACATGTTGTCGCCTCCCGGAACTCCATGTTTGAATCCCTTCAGTCTGGTATTGACCATGCCACACTACCGAAACTGCTCTTATCAAACTCACAAATGGCATCCTTTGTGACATTGACAAAGATAAACTTTCCCTCCTCATCATTCTCGAACAGTCCCAGCCTTTGATATGGTTGAGTACTCCATTTTCCACCAATGGTTCTCCAACTGGGTGGGAGTGTACACGCCTGGTTCCATCCGTATCTCCCTAATCGTAGCCAGAAAATCACTTGCATTCGCTTCTATTCTCACGATAAATCGTTGCATATCGTGTTCCCCAGGAATTTATCATTGGCCCCCTCCTGTTCTCCACTATATGATGCCCCTTGCTGACATCATCCGAAAACACAGCTTCAGTTTCCACATGTAGGCTGCTGATACCTAGCTCTACATCGCCCCCACTTCTCTCGAGGCATCCAAGGTCTCTAAATTAGCAGACTGCTTGTCCGATATTCAGTACTTGTTGAGCAGAAATGTTGTCCAATTAAATATTGGGAATACCGATGACATTTTCTGTGGGTCCCGCCACAAACTGTGTTCACTTACCAACGACTCGATCCCTCTCCCGTGCTTCTGTCTGTGACTGAACCAGACAGTTCGCAATCTAGCTATCCTATTAGAACGGGAAATGATCTTCTGGCCATATACCTGCAGCATAACTAAATCCACCTTTTTCCACCTCCATAACATTGCCCGTCTCCGCCCCTGCCTCAGTTCCTCTGTTGATGAAACCTCCATCCATGCCTTAATTACCTCGAGTTTGTACAGCTCCAACACACTCCTGGCTGACCTCCTACATTCTGCCCTATGTAAACTTGAGCTCATTCAAAACTCGCCAGTGCATGGCCAATCTCGCACGAAATCCCACCTGTGCTCGCTGAGCGACATTGATCCCAGTTCAACAATACCTCGATTCCAAAATTCTCCTTCTGTGTACAAATCCTTCCAGGGCCTCGTCCCTCGCTATCTCTGTAATCTGATTTAGCATCGCAACCACCCAAGATGTCTGCGCTCCTCAAATTCTACCCTCTTGTGCATCCCTGATTATAACTGCTCAACCATTGGTGGCCGTGCCTTCAGCTGTCCGGGCCCTGAGCTCTGGAACAGCCTCCCTAAATCCTCACCGCCTCTATACCGCCCTTTATCCTTGAAGACAGTGCTTATAACCTCCCTCTGACCAAACTTTTGGTCATCTGTCGTAATTTATTCTTATGTGGCTCAGTGCCAAATTTATTTGTTATGTCTTGTAACACTCCTGTGAAGCGCCTCGGGAAGTTTTATAAAGGCGCTATATAAGTAGAAATTATTGTTGTTGTTGTAATAATGTTCCAGTTGTTGAATTAATTAAGTGATTTGATAAATACTGAATATGGGACATGATTTTAGCAACTTTTATAAGGCTCTTTAGTTCAGATACATAAATTACTGACAGATTTGGCCATTTGCAAAGTCCAGTCGGAAATATTATCTACTCATATCTTCGCCATTATTTCATGCAGCTCACCAGCTAACAACTCTGTGGAGCACCGTCACCACACGGACTGCAGCGGTTCAAGAAGGAGGCCCATCTCCGTCTTGTAAACAGCACAGGACGGCCCATTTCTTGTGTTTGATTCAGAGTTACTTTGTCCATTTTTCTGTGTAGATTTTCATGATACTTCTGTATCCATGGTAACCACACGCCGCCCCCACCCCACACTCATACTTAACTATATTAATCTTCTATACTCATGTGATTTAATTCCCAGCTAAGACTGTATTGTCTAAACACAGTTGAACGGGAATTCAGTTAATTATTTCTACACCAGCCGCCTTATCTTGCTCACGATATTTTTTCAGTACCGACGTTTCTTTTGTATATGTAGTCTCTCTCTCGCTCTCTGCCTGTCTCTATTTCTTTACAAATGAACACATGAAGCTCTTTACGTATATCAAGTTGGAACCACTGCTATATGTCACACTATCCTGCACACCAAAGGAATCCGAATCAAACACTTCTGAGCATATCTTACATTGTTGATAGATTGTGCTGGAAGCTCAGGTACATATAATGTCCCACATCCGCTGGGATGTACTTTCCGGCAGTCTTTCTCACCAGAGACAGATTCTCCATATTGCTATGTGCCGGATTAATATTAAAGATGGATTCTGCCAATTCAGAGCTTAGACCTTACCACGGAGCCTTTCTGAAGCTGAATCTCGGCAGGTATCTCCTGGGCTGGACTGCAGCCTCTATTGTCAATTGTACACTATCTTTGCTTCGGTCTGGAGATCGCCACCCACAACTCCCTCTGAAGTTTGCTGCATTATTAGAGGCGTCAAAAGCGAGGAGAAGATTATGCCCCTTGTGCCATTGTGTACTTTGGAATGTATATTTTTCCTAGGATCACAGAAGAAGGTGCAAGATAAAGTTGTTTGTTCATGATCACATCTGAACTTCTCCCCCTTGTGGTTATTGTTAGAGTTTGTCCAGATGGGGGGTTGCACTGTACAAGACACCAATGTAAAGACCTGAGACTTCCAGGCAAGAAGTCAGTTGTTCAGATTAAATGTTTATCTGGTGGATTATAAACGTAACTGTTGCAACTTGGTTGAGTTCAAACATACCAACTCACCTATTATCGTGGTATTTGACAGCAGTTTGTCCAAAGGTCTTTACTCATAGCCTCCAGTCTGCGAACACAACATGAGAACTCTGAGCCATTTCGTACCCACACCTTGTATCCGCTCCCCTTTCCTGTCCACGGACCCAAATCCCGCACTTTGTCTCACCCTCGGTTGTTCCCCTTGAGCATTTACTGCATTTCGGTCAGGCGTCATTCTCAACGCTCCTCAACCATCTCCCAATTTAGAATTGACCATTCATGACTTATTTTCAATTAGTTTTCTGTTCATTTCTTCCTCTGTCACTGAACTGCAACTTTTCGCAATTATCCACAACTCCTTCTCACACTGTCCATTTATTCATACATTTAAATGGCCAGTAGTTTACTCGGATCTCCGGTGGATTTCTACACCACTTTCTACGAAGTTGCAGTGGCAGAAGGGTAACAGCTCCGAGGAAATTTCCAGAGTCTATTTGTATATTCTATACTCTTTGTGAATCGTTTATTTTCGGGTATTTACCCCACACTCACAGATATTTAACATTGCAATTGTATGTTAAAATCCTGTTCTGCTGGACAATTCTAGCAGCGGTAAAGAGTTCAGTTCCAGTCCCCAGATCCTGCAGTAAAGTACATTTCACACCAAATCCTGTGTAACTGGCTCCCTTGCTGTAACCTGACGGCTGATTCCCTGTTCCTGTGTGTTTCCCTTTTACAGCTAATGTGGTGACGATTGTGATCCTGTCCCGGGGAAAGTGCGGTCTCTCCAGATGTATCACTCGCTACCTGGTGACCATGGCAGCGGCGGATCTACTGGTCATTATCACTGATGTGATACTGAATCGGATTAATGATTATTATTTCCCGACTACCTTCCTGCACATCACACCTGTGTGTTCTTTCCTCCTAGCGCTGATGCGTGCAGTCACCGATATTTCTGTCTGGTTAACCATCGCTTTCACTTTCGATCGTTTTGTTACCATTTGTTGCCAGAAGCTGAGGACTAAATATTGCAGCGAGAAAACTGCATCCCTGGTTATAGGAACCGTGTGCCTGCTGTTCTGTATAAAAAACATCCCCTGGTTCTTTATATATGAACCCTACTATACAATCGACCATGTACCCTGGGGCTGTCTTGAAAAACCCGAGTATTACACTGTAACTGCTTGGGTAACATTTGGCTGGATTAACCGCTGTTTAACCCCACTGCTCCCAATATTACTGATATTGCTGCTCAATGCTCTGACTGTAGGATACATTTTGGCGGCCAGCAGAGTCCGCAGGAGGCTGAGGGGCAGCAAGAATGATGTGAATCACAATGATCCGGAGATGGAGAAACGAAGGAAATCCATCATTTTACTCTTCGCTATATCCGGTAACTTCATACTGCTCTGGATGGCGTATGTGATATTTTTCTTATTAATGCGAATTACAAACCAGTATTATTTTACAAGTTTCAATGACCCGATGCATATTGCAGACTATACCAGCTATATGCTGCTGCTTTTGAGCTGCTGCACAAACACGTGTATTTATGCAGTAACCCAGACTAAATTCAGAGATGAGCTGAAAAATGGGTTGAAGTTTCCTCTGAGAATAATATTTACTTTAGTTCAGGAAAGAAAAATTCAAAGCAATTCCCAACATTAGATCTGCCTTACATCACATATCGTATCCTGAGTTATATTTTACCTGAACCTCAGCAGGCTACAACTCAGGCCCAGACTTCTTCAGACATAACACTGGGCAATATCTGACAAGTCCTGCGGTTTACTATGTAAGTGTCTGTGAACAAGGTAGAAGAGCATTATGTAGACAGTGGGTTATAATAGCGCTAGCAGTTTAATTGGATTAAATCATGCTCCTGGACACAAAGAGATACAAGTCCCAGCATTGAGGTTTAGGATGTTGTGACCATGGAATGTTTATTGCCGGATGAACATCGGAACACGTGGGTTATCCCAGGGGAGTGTAAAAGGAGAATACAACTTTCGATTTAATAGCTGAAGAATATCAGGAAGTGAATGATAACTGTGTTGGTTTTTGAGTGTGGAAATACCTGGAGAATAATAAACAGATCATTATATCAATCAGCATGTATTGTCTTTGAAATTTTACATTCTCCAGTTCACGAACAGCTTCTCCATCACCTGCGGCTCTGTGGAATTTATTGGAACTGAAGTGATGTTGATTGTGGACCTGAGTCCATTGTCCTGGTGTCTGTGAACGGTGGTGTTTCCAGCAGCGCGTCCCCTTTCCCACTGTCTATTTACAATGGTGTTTGCAGAGTAACAACACCACTGGCAATGAGAACCAGTAGCACGGTGTGTGGACAGCTGCAGACTCTTCTCAGGAAGAAATTACCCAGGTGGCCATGGCCTGCTGACAGATATCTGTGAACGCAGGTCAGATTGGGCACCGTGACAGCAAGGTGATTCTAACCTTGTGAGGAGTAAAATAGTGTCGCTTTCATCGAGCTCTCCTTCACCGAAAACATACTGAGGCTCACTTTCTGCAGGAAAACCCCGCCATTGTCCGAACACATTCGCTGCATATCCGGTATCAGGGTCCAGTGTTCCAGACCCAGCTGAAGTGTGTGTGAATGTGAGACTCAGTGTGTGATGGACCAGCCTCAGGATCCAGTGATCCAGACCCAGCTGAAGTGTGTGTGAATGTGAGGCTCAGTGTGTGATGGACCAGCAGAATGAGGGTCCAGTGATCCAGACCCAGCTGAAGTGTGTGTGAATGTGAGGCTCAGTGTGTGAGGGACCAGCCTCAGTGTCCAGCGATCCAGACCCAGCTGAAGTGTGCGTGAATGTGAGGCTCAGTGTGTGAGGGACCAGCATCAGGATCCAGTGATCCATTCCCAGCTGAAGTGTGTGTGAATGTGAGGCTCAGTGTGTGAGGGACCAGCCTCAGGATCCAGTGATCCAGACCCAGCTGAAGTGTGTGTGAATGTGAGGCTCAGTGTGTGAGGGACCAGCCTCAGGATCCAGTGATCCAGACCCAGCTGAAGTGTGTGTGAATGTAAGGCTCAGTGTGTGAGGGACCAACAGCCTCAGGGTCCAGTGATCCAGACCCAGCTGAAGTGTGTGTTAATGTGAGGCTCAGTGTGTGAGGGACCAGTCTCAGGGTCCAGTGATTCAGACCCAACTGAAGTGCGTGTGAATGTGAGGCTCAGTGTGTGAGGGACCAGTCTCTGGTCCAGTGATCCAGACCCAGCTGAAGTGTGTGTGAATGTAAGGTTCCAGTGTGTGAGAGACCAGCCTCAGGGTCCAGTGATCCAGACGCAGCTGAAGTTTGTATGAATGTGATGCTCAGTTTGTGAGGGACCAACCTCAGGGTCCAGTGATCCAGACCCAGCTGAAGAGTGTGTGAATGTAAGGGTTCAGTGAGTGAGGGACCAACCTCAGGGTCCAGTGATCCAGACCCAGCTGAAGAGTGTGTGCATGTAAGGGTTCAGTGTGTGAGGGACCAGCCTCAGTGTCCAATGATCCAGATGCAGGTGAAGTGTGTGTGAATGTGACGCTCAGTGTGTGAGGGACCAGTCTCAGGGTCCAGTGATCCAGACCCAGCTGAAGTGTGTGTGAATGTGAGGCTCAGTGTGTGAGGGACCAGTCACAGGGTCCAGTGATCCAGACCCAGCTGAAGTGTGTGTGAATGTGAGGCTCAGTGTGTGAGGGACCAGCCTCAGGCTCCAGTGATCCAGACCCAGCTGAAGTGTGTGTGAATATGAGGCTTAGTGTGTGAGGGACCAGCCTCAGGCTCCAGTGAACCAGACCCAGCTGAAGTGTGTGTGAATATGAAGCTCAGTGTGTGAGGGACCAGCCTCAGGGTCCAGTGATCCAGACCCAGCTGAAGAGTGTGTGAATGTAAGGGCTCAGTGTGTGAGGGACCAGCCGCAGGGTCCAGTGATCCAGACCCAGCTGAAGTGTGTGTGAATGTGAGGCTCAGTGTTTGAGGGACCAGCCTCAGGCTCCAGTGATCCAGACCCAGCTGAAGTGTGTGTGAATGTGAGGCTCAGTGTGTGATGGACCAGCAGAATGAGGGTCCAGTGATCCAGACCCAGCTGAAGTGTGTGTGAATGTGAGGCTCAGTGTGTGAGGGACCAGCCTCAGTGTCCAGCGATCCAGACCCAGCTGAAGTGTGCGTGAATGTGAGGCTCAGTGTGTGAGGGACCAGCATCAGGGTCCAGTGATCCTGTCCCAGCTGAAGAATGTGTGAATGTGAGGCTCAGTGTGTGAGAGACCAGTCTCAGGGTCCAGTGATCCAGACCCAGCTGAAGATTGTGTGAATGTAAGGGTTTAGTGTGTGAGGGACCAGCCTCAGGGTCCAATAATCCAGATGCAGCTGAAGTGTGCGTGAATGTGAGTCTCAGTGTGTGAGGCACCAGCATCAGGGTCCAGTGATCCAGCCCCAGCTGAAGTATGTGTGAATGTGAGCCTCAGTGTGTGAGGGACCAGCGTCAGGTTCCAGTGATCCAGTCCCAGCTGTGGGCAACGCAGTTTTGGAAGAATATGGAGGCCTTATAGAGGGTGCAGAAAAGATTTACGAAAATGATCCCAGGGATGAGGTACTTAAGTTACCTGGATATACTGGAGAAGCTGTGATTGCAAAGCGGATAGAATATAAAAGCAGAGAAGTCCTGCTACAACTGGACAGGATATTTATGAGGCCACACCTGGAGTACAGCGTGCAGTTTTGGTCTCTGCATTTAAGGAAGGATATACTTGCATTGGAGGCAGTTCAGAGAAGGTTCACGAGGTTGATTCCTGAGGTGAGGGGGTTGACTTATGAAGAACGGTTTTAGAAGATTGGGCCTCTACACATTGGAGTTAAGAAGAATGAGAGGTGATCTTATTGAAACATGAAAGATACTGAGGGGGCTTGACAAGGTGGATGCAGAGACGATGTTCCCACTCATAGGGGAAACTAAAACCAGGGGCCATAGTTTCAGAGTAAGTGGTCGTCCATTTAAAACGGAGATGAGGAGGAATTTCTTCCCTTGAGGGTTATAAATCTGTGTAATTCTCTGTTCCAAAGAGCTGTGGAAGACGGGACGTTGCAGATATTTAACGCGGGTATAGACAGATTTTTGAGCGAGTATGGAAGTAAAGGTTTATGGGGAGCGGGCAGCGAAGTGGAGCTGAGCCCATGATCAGATCAGCCGTGATCTTATTGAATGATGGAGCAGGCCCACGGGGCCGAATCGCCGACTCCTGCTCCTATTTCTTATGTTCTATTTTTCTTCTTTCACTTTATTTTACAGAAGTTCACTTTTCAGGGTGTTAAACGGGGAGGATTTGTCGACCAGAGGCTCGAAGCCAACATCACATTCAGATCTGATGGAGTCACTCGATACATCGGGAGCTGAATATCTTCGGCCTTTGACCATGGAAGCAAAAAACATTGTTCACAGCGGGGATAAACTACACTTGCTGTGTGTGTGGGCAAGGATTCAGCCGATCATCCAACCTGGAGAGACACAAGCGCAGAAACACTGGAGAGAAACCGTGTAAATGTAGGGACTGTGGGAAATGTTTCCACTACCCGTCCCAGCTGTAAACACACCAGCGAGTTCACACTGGGGAGAGACTGTTCACCTCTCTGAGTGTGGGAAGGGATTCACTCAGTTATCCCACCTGCAGATACACCAGTGAGTTCACACTGGGGAGAGACCGTTCACCTCTCTGAGTGTGGGAAGCGATTCACTCAGTTATCCCACCTGCTGATACACCAGCGAGTTCACACTGGGGAGAGACTGTTCACCTCTCTGAGTGTGGGAAGGGATTCACTCAGTCATTGGAGTCAGGCAGAGAATTCCGCAGGTTCACAATTCTCTGAGTGAGTTATGTACTCAGAAAGGTGAGGGGCTTTAATCGCAGCTTTCCAGGCCCCTGTTTATTTTACGGCCTTCTCTCTGATCCAATTATCTCTTAGTTCTGAAGAAAGGCCTTGCCTAAATTGTGAAATGAACCGAATGTTCCTCCAATGTTGGTATTACTGCAGTACTGATGTACACCAGCAGCAGGTGATATTGTACTGTAAAACTTTACAGACATTTGCAAAGCTCACCCTCCCCATCTGCTGGCTGTCATTGACCTTCAATGGGCTAGAAGGGAAGGTTAAACACTCTGGGTTGAATTCTCACTTTTACCTCCCACAACTCGGGTGTTAGGGGATCGGCTCCAGTTAGACAGCCCGCACGAAGAAATTGTGAACATTCAGACCTTTAAAACGAAAGTTTACAAACTCCGCGTCTCTGTGAAGAGAGATAGTTTGTGTATTTCCCATCACCAATGGTCCGTGGTGCTGAGACCTGAGCAAGGTGCTCACTTTCAGAGCACAACTTATTGTTGCTTTTTAATACAAAGTAGCGGGGCAATGATGAGAAAGGGCGCTGATGGAGCTGCTGTCAGCGTTTACATTTTGTTAAAGTCTTCTCACATTTTATATTTGTATCGGTTTATTTACAGTCTCACTGAGATTTACAAAGCATCATTTGGAAAACCATTTTCTCACTCCCGACCTCTGCTACTGACCCTATCCGCTCGGGGTCAAGTCATTGAGAGGTCACGGATGATACAGGCAGAGAGAGAGACAGAGAGAGAGAGAGAGACAGAGAGAGGGAAAGATAGAGAGAGAGAGAGAGACAGAGATGGAGAGAGAGAGCGGTAGAGAGACAGACATAGAGAGAGACAGAGAGCGAGACAAAGAGTGAGAGACATAGAGAGAGAGAGAGAGAGAGGGAGAGAGAGTTTGTGACACTACTCTCTCTCTCTTTCTGTATAGATTCTGGGTTTGACACAGGGCTATGAGAAGGGAGCAGGGCAGTGGGATTGTTTGGGGATTTATACAGGGCTATGGGGAGAGAGCGGGGCAGTGGGATTGACTTGGGGGATTGATAAAGGGCGATGGGGAGAGAGCGGGGCAGTGGGATTAGTTTGAGGATTGATAGAGGGTTATGGGGAGAGCGCGGTCCAATGGGATTCGTTTGGGACTGATACAGGGCTATGGGGCGAGAGCGCGGCAGTGGTATTAGTTTTGGATTAATGCATGGCTATGGGGACAGAGCGGGGCAGTAGAATTAGCTTGGGAATGATACAGGGCTATAAGGAGAGAGCGGGGCAGTGGCATTAGTTTGGGGATTGATACAGGGCTTTGGAGAGAGAGCGGGGCAGTGGGATTAGTTTGGGGATTGATACAGGACTATGGGGAGAGAGCGGGACAGTGGGATTAGTTTGGGGACTGATACAGGGCTATGGGCCGAGAGCGGGGCAGTGGAATTAGTTTGGGTAAAATTGAGCAGGTATTTTACATCAGGTACGTGGTGACCATTTTACACCAGGGTGATCTGTGAACAAACGTAATTGGCCTTCTGGGCTCGGGGCTTTGTGAATTGGTCCCAGTCTCTAGGTCCTTCATGTGTTTGAAGAGTTTGAAGTCGGTCACACCTTGTTGAACCATTTCATTCTTTCAGGGCATTGATGGTAAGCAGATTCAATCCTGTTTATCAGTGAGGGGCGACCCAATCGAATTTACACCTTATTCAAACCAACAAAACATGCTTCTCCATTCCCTGCCCTGCGAAGATATCCCACCGTTCCACAATGCAGCAATGTCTGAATCAGCCTTTGATCCCATATACTGTTCAATCTGAAACACTCAAAGCTTTCAGATGGAGAAACTAGATTTACCCCACACATTCCAACCCACAATTGGATGGTTGGCAAATCAAAAATGTCCCAGAAATGTGATTTCTTGCTGTGGGTTTAAACAGTCAGGCTGCAAAATGTCAGGCTACTTTTCAATCAAGGAAACATCAGAATGGGAATGAGAGACTGGGAGAGAGAAAAAGAGACGTGGACAGGGAGAAGCAGTGAGAGAATTAGGGATAGAGAGAGCGTGTTGGAAGAAAAGAGAAAGAGAGAGATCGGAAATGGACAGCAGCAAAGACAGAAGAAAAAGTGAAAGAGATAGATGAACAGATAGAAATTGAGAGCGAGGGAGAGAGTGAGGGAGCAAAGCGGAGTGAGGGCGACAGAGAGACTGACAGAGTGAGAGAGAGAGGGACAGAGATACAGAGAGGGAGAGAGAGACAGGGAGACTGAAAGAGAGAGCGAGAGAGTGAGAGAGAGTGGGAGACAGAGAGACAGGCAGAGAGAGATAGAGAGACAGAGATATATAGAGAGGCAGAGAGAGAGAGAGAGAGAGAGAGAGAGAGAGAGAGAGAGAGAGAGAGAGAGAGAGAGACAGAGAGAGACAGATAGAGAGAGACAGAGGGAAAGAGAGAATGAGAGAAAGACCGAGAGCGAATGAGACTGAGTGAGAGAATCAGAGAGAGAGTAAAACAGAGAGAGACAGATAGACATAGAAATGTAGAAACATGGAAAATAGGTGCAGGAGTAGACCATTCTGCCCTTCCAGCCTGCACCACCATTCAATAAGTTCATGTCTGATCATACCCTCAGTACACCTTTACTGCTTTCTCTCCATACCCCTTGATTCCTTTGGCTGTAAGGGCCATATCCGACTGCCTTTTGAATATATCAAATGGATTGGCATCAACAATTCTCTGCGGTAGAGAATTCCACAGGTTAACCACTCTCTGAGTGAAGACGTTACTCCTCATCTGGGTCCGAAATGGCTTACGCCTTATTCTCAGACTATCACCCCTGGTTCTGGAACTCCCCAGCAACGGGAACATTCTTCCTGCCTCTAACCTGTCCAGTCCCCTCAGAAGTTTATATATTTCTGTGCGATTGCCTCTCATTCTTCTAAACTTCAGTGTATAAAGGCCCAGTTGATCCAGTCTCTCCTCCTTTGTCAGTCATGCCATCCCGGGATTCAGTCTGGTGAACCTTCGCTGTACTCCCTCGATAGCAACGCACATCCTTCCTCAGATTAGGAGATCAAAACTGAACACAATATTCCAGGTGAGGCCTCACCAAGGCCCTGTACAATTGCAGTAAGACCTCCCTGCTCCTATATACAAATCCTCTAGCTATGAAGGTCAACAGACAAAGAGAGAGAGAGACAGAGAGAGAGAGACAAAGGGAGAGAGAGAGAGAGAGAGAGAGAGAGAGAGAGAGAGAGAGAGAGAGACAGACAGAAAGAGAGACAGAGAGAGCGATAGAGAAAGAGAGAGAGACAGAGTGAGAGAGGGAAATACAGATCGAGAAAACAGAGACACAGATAGACAAAAAGAGAAAGAGAGAGAGATAGAGAGAGAGAGAGAGAGAGACAGATAGAGAGAGACAGAGGGAAAGAGAGAATGAATGAAAGGGAGAGAGCGAATGAGACTGAGCGAGATAATCAGAGTGAGAGTAAAACAGAGAGAGACAGATAGACATAGAAACGTAGAAACATAGAAAATAGGTGCAGGATTAGGCCATTCTGCCCTTCCAGCCTGCACCACCATTCAATAAGATCATGACTGATCATACCCTCAGTACACCTTTACAGCGTTCTCTCCATACCCCTTGATTCCTTTGGTGTAAGGGCCATATCCGACTGCCTTTTGAATATATCAAATGGATTGGCATCAAGAACTCTCTGCGGTAGAGAATTCCACTGGTTAACCACTCTCTGAGTGAAGACGTTACTCCTCATCTGGGTCCGAAATGGCTTCCGCCTTATTCTCAGACTATTAACCCTGGTTCTGGAACTCCACAGCAACGGGAACATTCTTCCTGCCTCTAACCTGTCCAGTCCCCTCAGAAGTTTATATATTTTTGTGCGATTGCCTCTCATTCTTCTAAACATCAGTGTATAAAGGCCCAGTTGATCCAGTCTCTCTACCTTTGTCAGTCATGCCATCCCGTGATTCAGTCTGGTGAACCTTCGCTGTACTCCCTCGATAGCAACGCACATCCTTCCTCAGATTAGGAACTGAACAATCAAAACTGAACACAATATTCCAGGTGAGGCCTCAGCAAGGCCCTGTACAACAGCAGTAAGACCTCCCTGCTCCTACATTCAAATCCTCTAGCTATGAAGGTCAACAGACAAAGAGAGAGAGAGAGAGAGAGAGAGAGAGAGAGAGAGAGAGAGAGAGAGAGAGAGAGAGAGAGACAGACAGAAAGAGAGACAGAGAGAGCGATAGAGAAAGAGAGAGAGACAGAGTGAGAGAGGGAAATACAGATCGAGAAAACAGAGACACAGATAGACAAAAAGAGAAAGAGACAGAGAGAGAGAGAGAGAGAGAGAGAGAGAGAGAGAGAGAGGGAGAAAAAAAGACAGGGAGAGAGAGAGAGAGAGAGAGAGACAGAGAGAGAGAGAGAGATTGTATGTGTGTGTGTGTGTCTGTGTTTCTATCTGTCTCTGTATAGATTCTGGGATTGACACAGGACTATGGGGAGAGAGCGGGGCAGTGAGTTTAGTTAGGGGATTGATACAGGATTTTGGGGAGAGAGTGTGGCAGTAAGATTAATTTGGGGATTGATACAGGGCTATGGGGAGAGAACGGGACAGTGAGATTAGTTTGGGGATTGATACAGGGCTATGGGGAGAGAGCGGGGCAGTGGGAATATTTTGGTTGAGATTGAGCAGTCATTTTACATGCGATGAGTGGTGACCATTTTACACCAGGACACATGTTACAGAGAACGGGAGAGAGAGAAAGAGAGAGAGAGATAGAGAGGAGAGAGTGAGAGAGAGAGAGAGAGAGAGAGAGAGAGAGAGAAGAGAAAGAGAGAGAGACAAGAGAGTGAGAGTGACATAAATCGAGAGGGAGAGAGGCACAGAGGGAGATAAAGATTGAGACATAGAGAAAGAAACAGAGGGAGAGAGAAAAATAGAGACAGACAGAGAGAGAGAGAGAGAGAGAGAGAGATAAAGATAGACAGGGAGAGATTGAGAGTGAGAGTCAGAGAGAGAGAAAAAGAGAGAGACAGATAGACAGAGCGATAGAGAGAGATAGAGCAAGGCAGAAACAGGGAGAGAGACACAGAAAAACAAAGAGCGAGAGAGAGTGACAGAGAGACAGAGAAAGAGAGAGAGAGATACAGAGCGAGTTGGAGAGAGAGAGAGAGAGTCAGAGAGAGAGACACATAAAATACAGAGCGAGAGAGAGAGATCGACGGACAGGTAGAGAGAGATATAGAGAGAGACTCAGAAAGATGCGGACAGAGAGCGAGAGAGAGAGAAAGACAAACTTATAGTGAGAAACAGAGAGACAGAGAGATAGAGAGAGCAATAGAGAGAGAGTGATGGAGAGAGAGAGAGAGACAGAGATAGGCAGACAGAGTCAGCTGGAGAGAGATACTCAGAGAGAAATGGACAGACAGAGAGAGAGACAGCGAGAGAGAGCGACAGAGGGTAAGAGATGAGGCAGAGACAGACAGAGAGAGTGAGAGACAGAGCGAGTGAGACATTGTGGGAGAGACAGAGGGAAAGACAAATATAGATGCAGAGAGAGAGAGAGAGAGAGAGAGAAGTGACAGATAGACAAAGAGACAGAGAGAGACATACACAGGGAACGAGAGAGAGAGATAGAGGGAGAGCGAGAGAGAGAGAGACAGAGAGACAGGCAGAAAGACAG
Source organism: Pristiophorus japonicus (assembly GCF_044704955.1). Lineage (NCBI taxonomy): Eukaryota > Metazoa > Chordata > Chondrichthyes > Pristiophoridae > Pristiophorus > Pristiophorus japonicus. The sequence continues at coordinate 8,300,042 of NW_027253543.1, read as the reverse complement.
AGAGAGAAAGAGACAGACAGAGAGAGAGAGATAGACAGAGAGCGAGACAGAGAGTGAGAGACATAGAGAGAGAGAGTTAGAGAGTGAGAGTAATCGAAAGAGAGACAGAGCGAGAGACAGAGAGAAGCAGAGAGATAGAGAGAGACAGAATGAGTGTGTGTGTGTGTCTCTCTCTCTGTATAGATTCTGGGCTTGATACACGGCTATGGGGTGAGAGCGGGGCAGTGGGATTAGTTTGGGATTGATACTGGGCTATGGGGAGAGAGCGGGGCAGTGGGATTAGTTTGGGGATTGATGCAGGACTATGGGGAGAGAGCGGGGCAGTGGGATTAGTTTGGGGATTGATACAGGGCTATGGGCAGAGAGAGGGGAAGTGGGATTAGTTTGGGTGAAATTGAGCAGCCATTTTACATGAGATGCGTGTTGACCATTTTACACCAGGACACGTGTCTGTGTGATCTGTGAACAAACCTGGTTTGCTTGTCTGGGCTGGGGGCTTTGTGTATTGGTCCCAGTCTCTGGGTCCTTCGTGTGTTTGACGAGTTTGAAATCAGTAACACCTTGTTGAACGAATTAATTCTTTCAGGACATTGATGGTAAACAGCTTCAATCCTGTTTATCTGTGAGGGGGCGACACAATCGAATTTACATATTATTCAAACCAACAAAACTTGCTTTTCCATTTCCTGCATTGCGAAGATATCCCACCGTTCCACAATGCAGCATTGTCTGAATCAGCCTTTGATCCCATATACAGGTCAATCTGAAACATTCAAAGCTTTCAGATGGAGAAAGTAGATATACGCCATACATTTCAACCCGCAATTGGATGGTTGGCAAATCAAAAATGTCCAAGAAATGTGATTTATTGCTGTGGTTTTAAACAGTCAGACTGCAATATGTCAGGGTACTTTTCAATCAAGGAAACATCAGAATGGGAATGACAGACAGGGAGAGAGAAAAAGAAAGGTGGACAGGGAGAAGCAGTGAGAGAATTAGGGATAGACAGAAATTGTTGGCAGAAAAGAGAAAGAGAGAGATCGGAAATGGACAGCAGCAAAGACAGAGGAAAAAGAGAAAGAGATAGATGGACTGATAGAAATTGAGAACGAGGGAGAGAGTGAGGGAGCAAGACGGAGAGAGGGAGACAGAGAGACTGACAGAGAGCGACAGAGATAGAGGGACAGCGATACCGAGAGGGAGAGAGAGAGACAGGGAGACTGAAAGAGAGAGCGAGAGGGAGAGAGAGTGGGACACAGAGAGAGACAGAGAGAGAGAAATAGAGAGACAGAGATATATAGAGGCAGAGAGAGAGAGAGAGAGAGAGAGAGAGAGAGACATGGAGAGCATGACAGAGAGAGAGACAGATAGAGAGAGACAGAGGGAAAGATAGAATGAAAGAATGACAGAGAGCGAATGAGACTGAGAGAGAGTATCAGAGAGAGAGTAAAACAGAGAGAGACAGATAGACATAGAAACGTAGAAACATAGAAAATAGGTGCAGGATTAGGCCATTCTGCCCCACCAGCCTGCACCACCATTCAATAAGATCATGTCTGATCATTCCCTCAGTACACTTATGCAGCGTTCTCTCCATACCCCTTGATCCCTTTTGCTGTAAGGGCGTATGCGACTGCCTTTTGAATATATGCACGGAACTGGCATCAACAACTCTCTGGGACAGAGAATTCCACAGGTTAACCACTCTCTGAGTGAAGACGTTAATCTTCATCTGGGTCCAAAATGGCTGACGCCTTATTCTCAGACTGTCACCCCTGGTTCTGGAACTCCCCAGCAACGGGAACATTCTTCCTGCCTCTAACCTGTCCAGTCCCATCAGAAGTTTATATGTTTCTGTGAGATCCCCTCTTATTCTTCTACACTCCAGTGTATAAAGGCCCAGTTGATCCAGTCTCTCCTCCTTTGTCAGTCCTGCCATCCCGGGATTCAGTCTGGTGAACCTTCGCTGTACTCCCTCGATAGCAACGAACATCCTTCCTCAGATTAGACCAAAACTGAACACAATATTCCAGGTGAGGCCTCACCAAGGCCCTGTACAACTGCAGTAAGACATCCCTGCTCCTATACTCAAATCCTCTAGCTATGAAGGTCAACAGACAAAGAGAGCGAGAGACAGAGAGAGAGAGATAAAGGGAGAGAGAGAGATAGATAGAGAGAGGAGAGAGAGAGAGAGAGAGAGAGAGAGAGAGAGAGAGAGAGAGAGAGAGAGAGAGAGAGAGAGAGAAAGAGAGAGCGAAATACAGACAGAGAAAAACAGAGACACAGATAGACAAAGCATGAGAGAGACAGAGAGAGAGTGAGAGAGAGCGAGAGAGAGAGAGAGAGTGAGCGAGAGAGACAAAGACAGAGAGAGAGAGAGTGTGTGTGTGTGTGTGTGTGTGTGTGTCTCTATCTGTCTCTCTGTATAGATTCTGGGATTGATACAGGTCTATGGGGAGAGAGCGGGGCTGTGAGATTAGTTTGCGGATTGATACAGGGCTGTGGGGAGAGAGCGGGGTAGTGCGATTAGATTCGGGATTGATACAGGGCTATGGGGAGAGAGTGGGGCAGTGGGATTAGTTTGAGATTGATACAGGACTATGGGGAGAGAGCGGGGCAGTGGGATTAGTTTGGGCATTGCTACAGGACTATGGGGAGAGAGCGGGACAGTGAGATTAGTTTGGGGATTGACACAGGACTATGGGGAGAGAACGGGGCAGTGGGATTAGTTTGAGGATTGATACAGGTCTATGGGGAGATAGCGGGGCAGTGAGATTAGTTTGGGTGAGATTGAGCAGCAGTTTTACATAAGATGTGTGATGACCATTTGACACCAGGGCACGTATTGCAGAGAAAGAGAGAGAGAGAGAGAGAGAGAAGACAGTGATAGAGAGAGAGAGAGAGAGACAAGAGAGAGAGAGTGAAGAAATAGAGAGGGAGAGAGGCACAGAGAGAGAGAAAGAGAGAGACATAGAGAAAGAGACAGAGGGAGAGAGACAGATAGAGCCAGAGAGAGAGAGAGAGAGAGAGAAAGAAAGACAGGGAGAGACTGAGAGTGAGAGTCAGAGAGAGAGAAATAAGATACACAGATAGACAGAGAAACAAAGAGAGAAAGGGAGAGACAGAGACAGAGAGAGAGAGTCAGAAAGAGAGACACAAAAAAATACAGAGCGAGAGAGAGAGAGACAGCGAGAGATCGGCAGACAGATAGAGAGAGAGAGAAAGACTCAGAGAGAGGGGAACAGAGAGACAAAGAGAACGAGAGAGAGAGAGGCAAACTTATAGAGACCTAGAGAGAGAGAGACAGAGCGAGTGTGTGTGTGTGTGTGTCTATCTGTCTCTCTGTATAGATTCTGGGAAATAACACAGATTAGTTTGGGGTTTGATACAGGACTATGGGGAGAGAGTGGGGCAGTGGGACGAGTTTGGAGATTGATACAGGGCTATGGGAACGGAGCTGGGCAGTGGGATTAGTTTGGGGATTGATACAGGACTATGGGGAGACAGCGGGGCAGTGGGATTAGACCGAGATAGAGAGCCAGAGCGACGGAGAGAGAGAGAGAGGCAGCGAGAGAGAGACAGAGAGAGAGAGAGAGAGGGAGAGAGAAAGAGGCAGAGACAGAGAGACGAGAGAGAGACAGAGAGAATGAGAGAGACAGAAGAAACATAGAAATATAGAAACATAGAAAATAGGTGCAGGAGTAGGCCATTCGGTCCTTCTAGCATGCACCACCATTCAATGAGTTCATGGCTGAACATTCAACTTCAGTACCCCATTCCTGCTTTCTCGCCATACCCTTTGATCCCCCTAGTAGTAAGGACCTCATCGAACTCCTTTTTGACTATATTTAGTGAATTGGCCTCAACAACTTTCTGTGGTAGAGAATTCCACAGGTTCACCACTCTCTGGGTGAAGAAGTTCCTCCGCATCTCGGTCCTAAATGGCTTACCTCTTATCCTTAGACTGTGACCTCTGGTTCTGGACTTCCCCAACATTGGGAACATTCTTCCTGCATCTAACCTGTCTAACCCCGTCAGAATTTTAAATGTTTCTATGAGGTCCCCTCTCATTCTTCTGAACTCCAGTGAATACAAGCCCAGTTAATCCAGTCTTTCTTGATAGGTCAGTCCCGCCATCCCGGGAATCAGTCTGGTGAATCTTCGCTGCACTCCCTCAATAGCAAGAATGTCCTTCCTCAGGTTAGGAGACCAAAACTGTACACAATACTCCAATGCCCTGTACAACTGTAGCAACACCTCCCTGCCCCTGTACTCAAATCCCCTCGCTATGAAGGCCAACATGCCATTTGCTTTCTTAACCGCCTGCTGTACCTGCATGCCAACCTTCAATGACTAATGTACCATGACACCCAGGTCTCTTTGCACCTCCCCTTTTCCTAATCTGTCACCATTCAGATAATAGTCTGTCTCTCTGCTTTTACCACCAAAGTGGATAACCTCACATTTATCCACATTATACTTCATCTGCCATGCATTTGCCCACTCACCTAATCTATCCAAGTCGCTCTGCAGCCTCACAGCATCCTCCTCGCAGCTCACACTGCCACCCAACTAAGTGTCATCCGCAAATTTGGAGATACTGCATTTAATCCCCTCATCTAAATCATTAATGTACAGTGTTAACAGCTGGGGCCCCAGCACAGAACCTTGCGGTACCCCACGAGTCACTGCTTGCCATTCTGAAAAGTACCCATTTATTCCTACTCTTTGCTTCCTGTCTGACAACCAGTTCTCAATCCATGTCAGTACACTACCCCCAATCCCATGTGCTCTAACTTTGCACATCAATCTCTTGTGTGGGACCTTGTCGAACGCCTTCTGAAAGTCCAAATATACCACATCAACTGGTTCTCCCTTGTCCACTCTACTGGAAACATCCTCAAAAAATTCCAGAAGATTTGTCAAGCATGATTTCCCTTTCACAAATCCATGCTGACTTGGACCTATCATGTCACCTCTTTCCAAATGCACTGCTATGACATCCTTAATAATTGATTCCATCATTTTACCCACTGTCGATG
>NW_027253543.1:8200000-8290000 GCF_044704955.1 Pristiophorus japonicus | reverse complement strand
GAGAGAGAGAGAGAGGCAGAGATAGAGAGAGAGACAGAGAGAGAGAGAGGCAGAGAGATACAGAGAGAGAGTGACAGATAGAGAGAGACCGAGAGAGAGAGATTGATACAGGACTATGGGGAGAGAGCGGGGCAGTGGGATTAGTTTGGAGATTGATACAGGACTATGGGGATAGAGCGGGGCAGTAGGATTACTTTGGGAATGATACTGTGCATTGGCGAAAAGCGGGAGCAGTGTCGCAGCGGCCTATAAAAGGCCCAGCGGGTGTTCCATATGCAGCGGCAGTTGGTGAGAGGCGGGAGCAGAGTCGGAGCGGCCGATAAAGGCGTGACTTGTGCAGCTGCAGCGGGGAGAGAAGTCTAATAAGAAGTGGAAAGGAATCAAAAGATGACGTCACAGCCAAGGGGATAAGTGATTGGCTGCTGGTGGTGAGTAGCTTTTCTTTTTCTTTTTTATATCAGTAAGTAAACTGTTATTTTGTTGTGCCAATTTAAGTGTATCTTAGGGTCACCAGACAACAATCAGACAGCAAGGCTCTCTTTCTGGGGCCACTGACCTGGGCACAAACATGTGACGAATCAAACTGACCTACACCCTGAAGCCCCGCCCACACGTTGTCCCTGCACAAAGGAATACACATGCGCCGTGAGACCCGCCCTGACCAAGATGGCGGCCGCTGAGCCGGCTCCCCGCCCGGGAAACAGTTACCACCAAGAAAGTAATCAAGAAAACATCATTGAAGGGCTGCAAGGAGCGCAGAAGGTGGAGGAAGGAGAGTTACTCCATTTACATCTACAAAGGTCACCCCCATACCGGCATCTCCTCCAAGGCCATGGTCATCATGAACTCGGTTGTGAAGGATACTTTGGAGCACATCGCGAGTGAGGCTTCCCGCCTGGCCCATTACAACAAGCGCCGCACCATCAGCTCCCGGGAGATCCAGACCGCCGTGCGCCTGCTGCTGCCCGGGGAGCTGGCCAAGCACGCCGTGTCGGAAGGGACAAAGGTGGTGACCAAGTACACCAGCTCCAAGTAAAACTGCACGCTGTCCTGAGAGATCAAACCCAAAGACAACGGCTCTTTTAACAGCCACTCACAACCTCTCTGAAAGAGCTGCACAAACCCATCTCCATTTAGACTCAATTTACTGTAATTATTTCCTGAACAAGTGTGTGGGAACCTTTGCAGTTCCAGCTGTAGATTTAGTTTTAAATTCTCAGTCAACTGATTTTACTGTCCTGTTCTTCCTTTTAAACTACAAACACGGTCCCTGGTCGCCCTTTCTCTTTGCTCTCAGACCCGTTTATTTACAGCGGCTGCCGACGAATTAGAATCTTGTTTTAGGATGAGACTCAGACTTTAGCCACCTCGTTCTCTCTCACGCCCTTTTCATTTTAAAAGAACATTCTTCTTACGAGTCAAACCGTTTATTAACCTTCGAGTCTGAGTGTAACAACCCAGAATGGGAGTTCTTAGAGACCAGAACCGGGACAGTTTGAACACTCTGTCCCTCTTCCCTTTTCACAGAAGGATTCCCAGTTCTGGTCTCACTGCCGCCTGTGCGGGGGATCGATCGATAATCTATGTAATCCAACTTTTACAAAGATTGAGTGGATTGTGTCCCGTTACAGAATAAGTGGGAAGTGATTCCCTCCCATTACATATAGTTTGAAACTGAACCCGAATTTATTCCTGATTGTAACAGCCTGGAATTTGCAAGTGAAACATGGAAGGAAACAAAAAGTGATCTGGATCACAATTGTTCCAGATCTAAATTGACATTAAATCTCTGTAATTACGCTGTGCATTTCCTGATCTCGGTAATAAATCGGTCACTCTCTATCGAACATGTAGAAATCTAGATCGACAAACACTGCCGCAGGTTTGCTGTTAGCGGATATTCGGATCAGCGAATCAATATAGAGAGAGACCGATTTCAGAGAAATACAAAGCAGACGGAACCTGATCGTGGGACCGGCTGTCATTGAACACGTTGTGTGAGCCGAATATAAACGGATGTTAAGAGCCGAGTATAAAGGGAATGAGCGGTTGATGGGTCCAACGTTTCTGACTGAGAATTCATTTATTGGTTCAAAGTCCGTTTTAATGCTATGGCAGACGCACATGAATGATTTTCGTCAAAATTAATTTCATTAATAATTATTCTTAGTTATAAATGCTGCTGTTAGAAACTCACATAATTCATTTCTGATCTAACAGGGATATTAAAGTTACATCGGCTGCGATGGCCGGGAATTAAACCCGGTTTAACCTGGATTGGAAGGCAGCTATTCTCACCACTATACCACTATCCCCCACTGCAATCCAGCCCGGGAGGAGCGAGACTTGGCCTTGGGCCGAAATTTACCGCCGGTTTTTCCTCTTCTAGACAATCCACATGTTCAGAGAAAGAATGAGACACTCCTCCCACATCTGCCCTTGTTTTTGCGGACTAACTAATTCTTGCGGCTCTTAAGTGGGACAAATATTATATTCAGTAATCAGAATGTAAGCACGGTGCTGGGACACTTTCCCTACAATTAAAAACGGTCACTGTGAATAGTTACCTTGCTTGGGCTGAGCCCGCACCACATTTATTAGTTTTAAGCCCTTTTAGTTTAAAAAATAATCAACAGACATGTGGAATGTTTTTTGTAAATTAGCTAATTTGTACGACATAACCTGCTGAAAACACTAAGTTTGGTGTATTGAAACCAGCCTCTTCCTGTCACTTTCTCAAATGTGAGCGATGGTGCTATAGTGAGCAGTGAGCTGCCTCCCAAGCAGTGGGCCCGGCTTCCATTCCCGGCCATCACAATCGGGGTAAGTTTACCGCCTCGCAGGCCAGAAATGATTCATGGTATCTTGCAGCACGATTTTATAACAGCAAACCTGTTGCACTATCTGTCGACAGTGACCAGTTTATAACCGAGAATGTCTGAGGGTCATTTCTGATCAGGAAACTAACCGCTTAATTGCAGAGATTCAATGGTAATTTAGATCTGGGACAATTGTGATCCAGAGAGCATTAACCTGCCCTTACATTGATACTGTGGGTGGCTCGGAAAAGATCCTTTGGGTTACCAGATTAAATCTTGTCCGCTTTACTTGCTCTTGGACGGAACGGTGGTATACTTGGGCAGCAGCACAGCCTGGATATTAGGCGGCACCCTACCCTGAGCGATGGTCACCTTTTCCAGCAGCTTGTTGAGCTCCTGGTCGTTGCGGATGGCCAGCTGCAGATGTCTGGGGATGATGCGGGTCTTCTTGTTGTCGCGGGCAGCGTTGCCGGTCAGCTCCAGGATTTCAGCCGGTCAGATACTCGAGCACAGCATGCATGTAGACCGGGGCTCCGGCACCCACACGCTCAGCGTAGTTCCCCTTCCGCAGGAGCCTGTGAACACGGCCCACAGGGAACTGCAATCCGGCCCGGGAGGAGCGAGACTTGGCCTTGGGCCGAGCTTTACCGCCGGCTTTTCCTCTTCTAGACAATCCACATGTTCAGAGAAATAATGAGACACTCCTCCCACATCTGCCCTTGTTAACCTTCTGGGGAAATGCAATGAGCGAACTTGTGATTAATCGCTTCGAGTGAATTTCATTGGTCTTTTCTGATAACCAATCCCAGTCTATTTAGCCCACCAATGAAAGTCGGGCCGAAATTACTGTCTCCAACAGTCAGAATAACGATTTGTAATTAAAAAACCCGCCAACAATTTTAAAAATAGCGGATTATGTTAATAAATCCACCATTGGTCAAAGATTTGCTAACAGGTTTTAATTTATTTAGTCTTTTTCCAGGTGTCCCTTGCAAGTTACAGGCTGGATTAAATTCGGGTGCTATTTCAAACTGTCTGTAATGGGCGAGAGTCGATCCCCACTAATTCTGCAACGGACACATTCCAACCCAATATTTGAAAAATTTGTGTTTCACAGATTGTCGATCGAACGCCCGCAAAGGCGGCAGTGAGACCAGAACTGGGAGTCCTTCTGTGAAAAGGGAAGAGGGACAGTGTCATGTATTCAACTGTCATTGTAACCCATGCATAAACTGACCTAAGTTGTACACCGTGAGAATATTGACCACGAGGTGGTGAACTTTTGGAGACGCTCCTAACCTGGACGTTCAGGTACAAAAGGCGACGCTCCACCCACCTTCATCACTTCAGTGCTGGCTAATAAAGGTTACTGGTCACAGAGTGACCTTGTCTCAAGTATGGGCCTCGTGTGCATTTATACTGCAGAGTAAGGACATATTATTGGTGGCGAGAAACTTGGATTTAAAGCACCCGAGCGTGGCCACTAGCAGCACAAACGAGAGATACTGTGTTGGTGATGATTGGGACGAGTTTATTGAGAGACTGCAGCAAAGTTTCGTCAGTAAGGAATGGCTGAGACAGGATTCGGCCAACAAACGCAGGGCTCATCAACTGATGGTTTGTGGATCCAGGACCTACCCCATGATGAAGGACCTTCTCGTGCCGGAGAAGGCGGCGGACAAGGATTTTGAAGAGCTCAGTAAGTTGATCGGGGAACAGTTTAAACTGGCGAGAAGCATGCACATGGCGAGACATCGGTTTTACATGCACCAGTGGTGAGAAAGGCAAAGTGTTCCAGACTTCATGACAGACCTCCAGCGACCGGCGAGCCGATGTAAGTTCCCAGATGCATGCAGAGCGGAAATGCTGTGAGACTTTTATATTTGGGTCATCAGGCACACTGGGGTTTTCAGGAAAATGATTGAGACTAAAGACTTGACCCTGGAGACAGCGGCTTTGATGGCCCAGACATTTATTTCGGGGGAGGAAGAGACCAGAATGATGTTTGACAAAAATGTTGGTTTAAATGCAGCAAATGGACAGGAAGTCAACATTGTTAACGTGGCACACAGTTCTCTAGGCAGACAGGGTCAATCGGACATGCCCGAGCATGTAGTCGAAGCCAAAGTGGGAATTCAACAGAGATAATGGCTAACTGAATCGTGATCCATGCCATCGCAAGGGACAATGCGGCCAGTAATGGTGCCATCAACACCTGTCAATGGTGCGCTTAAGGACAGTTACAGAGACAGTCAGAGACGATCGAATGGTAATGGACCTTTTGTTTCCAACAACGGCTCATGTTGGAGATGTGGAGGCAAACACACAGCCAGAGCTTGCAGCTATCAGCAATATACCTGCAGAAACTGCAACGTCAGCGGTCACTTGCTGCGTATGTGCAGGAAGCCTGCAGCCGCATTGATGTACGAGGAGGACGGGCCCGATGTAAGCCCTACGAGGCCAAAGGGACAATGGGGGAAATTGCTGGAAGCTGAAGTTCAGCGAGTTCATGTGGAGCACATGTACAGTTCATACACCAGGACGCCACCGATAATGATGAAAGTGCTCCTCAATGGCATCTCAGTATCAATGGAGTTAGACACAGGGACCAGCCAGTCCCTGATGAGTATAAAACAGTTCGACAATTTGTGGGCGTCCAAGGCCAGGAGGCCAAAATTATTGTCAATTGACGCACAGCTACGGACATAACCAAAGGAGATCATTACGGTGCTAGGCAGTGCCACGGTAGTTGTGACCCACAAAGATTCAGAGAACAGTTTGCCACTCTGGATTGTCCCAGGGGACAGTCCCGCACTGCTTGGGAGGAGTTGGCTTCCTGTCATGAACTGGAAATGGGGCGATGTCAACGCAATTTCTTCTGTGGAGCGAATATCATGCTCACAGGCCCTGGACAAATTTGACTCACTATTTCAACCAGGCATTGGCACTTTCATGGGGACCAAGGTAGTGATTCACATAAATCCGGACGTGAGTCCAGTACACCAAAAGGCCAAAGTGGCACTGTACGTGATGCGGGATAAGATAGAAGGCGAATTGGAATGCCTGCTGAGGGAAGGCATCATTTCGCCAGTCGAATTCAGTTACTGGGTGTGCCTGATTGTGCCGGTGCTCAAGGCGGATGGGTCGGTCATGATATGTCATGATTAGAAGGCCACCATCAATCGGGTGTCACTGCAAGACCAGTACCCGCTTCCGAGAGCGGAGGACCTCTTTGCGACGCTATCCGGTGTCAAACCTTTTTGAGAATTGGACCTGACCTCTGCTTACATGACCCAGGAGCTGGCGAGTGAGTCAAAGAAGCTGACCACCATCACGACACACAAGGGGTTGTTTGAGTACAACATATGTCCGTTTGGAATTCGCTTGGCCGCCGCAATCTTTCAACGAAATATGGAAAGCCTCCTCAAGTCGATTCGAAGGACAGTGGTTTTTCAAGACGACATCCTCATCACGGGTTGTGACACTGAAGAACACCTCTGCAACCTGGAGGAAGTGCTACGCAGACTGGACCGGGTAGGTCTGCGATTGTAAAAGTTGAAGTGCATCTTCCCAGCTCCAGAGGTAGAATTCCTGGGGATGAGGGTAGCAACAGACGGGATCAGACCTACTGTGTCCAAGACGGAAGCGATCCAGAGAGCACCCAGACCCCGTAACACGACGGAGCTGCATTCATTCCTGGGGCTCCTGAATTATTTTGGTAATTTTCTTCCCAAATTGAGCACGCTGTTAGAGCCGCTACACGTGCTCTTGCACAAAGGTCGTGAATGGTTCTGGGGGAACAGCCAGGAAAGGAATTCTGATAGAGCACAAAATTTGTTATGCTCCGACAATCTGTTAACGTGATACGACCCATGTAAGAAACTTGTTTTAACATACGATGCGTCGTCCTATGGGGTCAGGTGTGTGTTGCAGCATGTGAATGCCAATGGTCAGTTACAGCCGGTAGCTTGTGCCTCCAGAAGTCTGTCCCAGGCAGAACGGGGCTAGGGGATGGTATAAAAGTAAGCGCTTGCATGGATATATGCTGTAAAAAAATGCACCAGTACCTGTTTGGCAGGAAGTTTGAGCTGGAGACAGATGACAAACCCCTAACGTCCCTTTTGGCCGACAACAAGGCCATACATGCAAAGGCATTGGCCCGCATACAGAGGTGGGCACTCAGGTTAGCCGCCTATGACTATACAATTCAGCACAGACCGGGCACTGAAAACTGCACCGATGCACTCAGCAGGCTCCCACTAGCCACCACCGAGGGGCAACCTAGCATGCTGCTGAGATGGTCATGGCTGTTGTAGTTTTGAAAGCGAAGGCTCACCTGTGACAGCCCATCAGATCAAAGTCTGGACAAATAGAGACCCGCTACTGTCTTTAGTCATGAAATGTGTCCTGAAAAACAGGGCAGCCACGCACGGGGCATTCCCTGAGGAATTCAAACCATTTCACAGGCGCAAGGATGAACTCTCGATTCAGGCCGATTGCCGACTATGGGGAAACCGTGTTGTCATGCCCCAGATGGGCAGAGAGATGTTCATCAGAGAACTCCACAATGAGCACCCGGGCATTGTAATGATGAAGACAATTGCCAGGTCACACGTTTGGTGGCCATGGATAGATGAAGACCTGGAACTTTGTGTTCACAGATGCAACACGTGTGCCCAGCGGGGCAATGCGCCAAGGGATCACCCACCTTAGCCCCTGGTCCTGGCCCGCCAAACCATGGTCACGCATCCATGTGGACTACGCAGGTCCTTTCATGAGAAAAATGTTTTTGGTTGTAGTAGACGCCTACTCCAAATGGATCGAGTGTGACATTCTCAATTCAAGCACATCCTCTGCCAAGGGAGAAAGTCTATGCACAATGTTCGCTGCCCATGGTCGACCGGACGACTTGGTCAGCGACAATGTCCTGTGTCTCACAAGCACTGAATTCCAGGACTTCATGGCAGGAAATAGTATCAACAATGTCAGAAGGGCACCGTTCAAGCCGGCCTCAAATGGTCAGGTGGAACGAGCAGTGCAGATAATCAAACAGGGGATGCTCAGAATCCAAGGGTGTTCCCTACAAAGCCGCTTCTCATGACTCCTGTTGGCCAATAGATCCCGACCACACTCGCTCACAGGGGTACCACCCGCAGAGCTGCTAATGAAAAGGACACTCAACACCAGGTTATCCATTATGCACACCATCATGAAAGAAATTGTTGAGAGCAGGCGCCAGTCACAATGTGACTACCATGACGGGAATGCGAGGGCGCGATGTATTGATGTCAATGACTCTGTCTTTGTCCTCAACTACGCTGCAGGGCTTAAATGACTCGCAGGCACTGTGATTGCCCAAAGAGTGGAATAGGATTCTGATAGTTAAACTTACCAATGGACAAATCTGCCGCAAACACGTGGATCAAACAAAAAGGAGGTTCAGCAACCCCATAGAAGAAGCAGAGGAAGAACACGATATAGAGTTCACTCCAACACAGGTGACCGAACACCGGAACCAAGCGGAGGAGAGCCCAGTCACTGTGGGCAGTCCGGACAGGCCGAGGCACCGCAAACAGCAGACACTCAGGCCAACGCCCAACAACTGGAGCACCATCTCAGGCGCTCTACAAGGGAGCGTAAACCACCAGAGAGACTTAACGAGTGATCCCAATAAGACTTTGGGGAGAGGTGATGTCATGTATTCAACTGTCATTGTAACCCATGTATAAACTGACCTAAGTTGTACATCGTGAGAACATTGACCACAAGGGGGTGAACTTGTGGGAGACACTCCTAACCTGGACTTTCAGGTATAAAAGGGGAAGCTCCACCCACCTTCATCACTTGAGTGCTGGATAATAAATGTTAGTGGCCACAGAATGACGTTCTCTCACATATGGGCCTCGTGTGCATTTAGACTCCATAGTAAGGACATATTAGACAGATTGTTCAAACTGCCCCGGTTCTGGTCTCTGGAAGAATTCCCATTCTGGATTGTTATCCTGCGGGGAGTACAGAACAGACAAGTCTAGTTTCTATCGGACATTCTGTCCCCTCCGGTCCCTGCAAAGCTGTAAATGCCTTATTCTAGACACTCTCCCTCCATCCTTACTGTCTAAAATCAACTGCGAGTTACTTTCTCCAGGAAGTGCTGAATCTGGCTGGGTGCAATTCCACATAAATTTGTTAACCTCTGGTGATTCACCATCAGTCGACTCAGTGAGTGTCAGCAGGATTTCCACTGTGGTAGGCATCAGAGCCAAAACAATCCTACCCCCAAATGACATTCATGCACTTCCCAATTGATGTCACTGGATCAGTATCAATAGCAAGGGCAGTGCCTAATTTTGACACATATTTAACGCAATGGTACTGAGGACAATTATAACCCCTGAACTGTTGCCTTGGCTGAGATCAACTAACAGCCCAGATCAAGGATCGAAATTGGGAACTTCCCAGTCAGTATTGCAGAGTGTTCTAAAATTTGGGGGGTTGAGGGAGTGTTCGAAAGAATATTTTGAAACAAATTTTACTCCACCTTTAAACAAAACCTTCGTCACACTGCACAATTCTGAATTTTTTCCAAAATAAACAAGCAAATCAAATGGATTATAAAAACCATGTGCCATTTTAGAAAGGCTCAAGTCACTCGAATAGACAGCTTTACAATCACAGTGCGATACAGAAGGGAGTGAATGTTAATGGGAGCTCGGTTCGTGAAGTCCGCCGACACTCTGAGATAAACTAGACTGTACCTTTAGATATAAATAGGCAGAGAAAAGAGAGTCCCTGTCCCTTTAAATAGCTGCCCCATTCTCCCAGGCAGTGGGAGGAGCAACGGCGCGCTATCTCTTGAGATACTGACACAGCAAACACCGCCGAATGGCTTCCTGCAGGTTCCTAAAGTTCTAAGAAATAAAATTGCATCAGGTTATGTAGAACAACTGAAAAGAATGCACACAGAGTCATTGCTATGTGCGTGTGTGTGTGTAAACAAAACACATCATTCTTAATCTTTGCTAGAGATAAGCTATTATCTGCACCAGTTATTAGGCAGCATTTTATTTCCTATTATTTACAATGTAATTGCAGACTATTTAATTCATTTACCAATTGTTGATGACTCATTGTCTTGTTGCACAGGAGGGCAGGAAAAAGAGTGGGAGAGCGATAGTGATAGGGGATTCAATTGTAAGAGGAATAGATAGGCGTTTCTGCGGCCGCAACCGAGACTCCAGGATGGTATGTTGCCTCCCTGGTGCAAGGTTCAAGGATGTCTCGGAGCGGGTGCAGGACATTCTAAAAATGGAGGGAGATCAGCCAGTTGTCGTGGTGCTCATTGGTACCAACGACATCGGTAAAAAAAAGGGATGAGGTCATATGAAACGAATTTAAGGAGCTCGGAGCTAAATTGAAAAGTATGACCTCAAAAGTAGTAATCTCTGGATTGCTACCAGTGGCACGTGATAGTCAGAGTAGGAATTGCAGGATAGCGAAGATGAATACGTGGCTTGAGCATTGGTGCAGCAGGGATAGATTCAAATTCCTGGGGCATTGGAAACGGTTCTGGGGGAGGTGGGACCAGTAAAAACCGGACAGTCTGCACCTGGGCAGGACCGGAACCAATGTCCTCGGGGGAATGTTTGCTAGTGCTCGTGGGGAGGAGTTAAACTAATATGGCAGGGGGATGGGAACCAATGCAGGGAGACAGAGTGAAACAAAAAGGAGACAAAAGCAAAAGACAGAAAGGAGATGAGGAAAAGTGGAGGGCAGAGAAACACAAGGCAAAGAACAAAGAGGGCCATTGTACAGCAAAATTCTAAAAGGACAAAGGGTGTTAAAAAAATAAGCCTGAAGGCTTTGTGTCTTAATGCAAGGAGTATCCGCAATAAGGTGGATGCATTAACTGTGCAAATAGATGTTAACAAATATGATGTGATTGGGATTACAGAGACGTGGCTCGAGAATGATCAGGGCTGGGAACTCAACATCCAGGGGTATCCAACATTCAGGAAGGATAGAATAAAAGGAAAAGGAGGTGGGGTAGCATTGCTGGTTAAGGAGGAAATTAAGGCAATAGTTCGGAAGGACATTAGCTTGGATGATGTGGATTCTATATGGGTAGAGCTGCAGAACACCAATGGGCAAAAAACTTTAGTGGGAGTTGTGTACAGACCTCCAAACAGTAGTAGTGATGTTGGGGAGGGCATCAAACATGAAATTAGGGGTGCGTGCAATAAAGGTGCAGCAGTTATAATGGGTGACTTTAATATGCACATAGATTGGGTTAACCAAACTGGAATCAATACGGTGGAGGAGGATTTCATGGAGTGCATAAGGGATGTTTTTTTAGAATAATATGTCGATGAACCAACTAGGGAGGAGGCCATCTTAGACTGGGTGTTGTGTAATGAGAGAGGATTAATTAGCAATCTCGTTGTTCGAGGCCCCTTGGGTAAGAGTGACCATAATATGGTGGAATTCTGCATTAGGATGGAGAATGAAACAGTTAATTCAGAGACCATGGTGCAGAACTTAAATAAGGGTAACTTTGAAGGTATGAGGCGTGAATTGGCTAGGATAGATTGGCGAATGATACTGAAGTGGTTGACTGTGGATGGGCAATGACAGACATTTAGGGACCACATGGATGAACTACAACAATTGTACATTCCTATCTGGTGTAAAAATAAAAAAGGAAGGTGGCTCAACCGTGGCTATCAAGGGAAATCAGGGATAGTATTAAAGCCAAGGAAGTGGCATACAAATTGGCCAGAAATAGCAGCGAACACGGGGACTGGGAGAAATTTAGAACTCAGCAGAGGAGGACAAAGGGTTTGATTAGGGCATGGAAAATGGAGTACGAGAAGAAGTTTGCAGGGAACATTAAGACGGACTGCAAAAGTTTATATAGATATCTAAAGAGAAAAAGGTTAATAAAGACAAACGTAGGTCCCCTGCAGTCAGAATCAGGGGAAGTCATTACGGGGAAGAAAGAAATGGCGGACCAATTGAACAAGTACTTTGGTTCGGTATTCACTGAGAAGGACACAAACAATCTTCCGGATATAAAAGGGGTCGGAGGGTCTAGTAAGGAGGAGGAACTGAGGGAAATCATTATTAGTCGGGAAATTGTGTTGGGGAAATTGATGGGATTGATGGCCGATAAATCCCCAGGGCCTGATGGACTGCATCCCAGAGCAATTAAGGAGGTGGTCTTCGAAATAGTGGATGCATCGACAGTCATTTTCCAACATTCCATTGATTCTGGATCAGTTCCGATGGAGTGGAGGGTAGCCAATGTAACCCCACTTTTTAAAAAAGGAGGGAGAGATATAACAGGGAATTATATACAGGTCATACTGACTTCGGTAGTGGGTAAAATGATGGAATCAATTAGTAAGGATGTCATAGCAGTGCATTTGGAAAGAGGTGATATGATAGGTCCAAGTCAGCATGGATTTGTGAAAGGGAAATCATGCTTGACAAAACTTCTGGAATTTTTTGAGGATGTTTCCAGTAGAGTGGACAAGGGAGAACCAGTTGATTTGGTATATTTGGACTTTCAGAAGGCTTTCGACAAGGTCCCACACAAGAGATTAATATGCAAAGCTAAAGCACATGGGATTGGGGGTAGTGTGCTGACATGGATTGAGAACTGGTTGTCAGACAGGAAGCAAATAGGAGGAGTAAATGGGGACTTTTCGGAATGTAAGGCAATGACTAGTGGGGCACCGCAATGTTCTGTGCTGGGGCACCAGCTGTTTACACTGTACATTAATGATTTAGATGAGGGTATTAAATGTAGTATCTGATAATTTGCGGACGACACTAAGTTGGGTGGCAGTGTGAGCTGCGAGGAGGATGCTATGAGGCTGCAGAGCGACTTGGATAGGTCAGGTGAGTGGGCAAATGCATGGCAGATGGAGTATAATGTGGATAAATGTGAGGTTATCCACTTTGGTGGTAAAAACAGACAGACAGACTATTATCTGAATGGTGACAGATTAGGAAAAGGGGAGGTGCAAAGAGACCTGGGTGTCATGGTACATCAGTTATTGAAGGTTGGCATGCAGGTGCAGCAGGCGGTTAAGAAAGCAAATAGCATGTTGGCCTTCATAGCGAGGGGATTTGAGTGCAGGGGCAGGGAGGTGTTGCTACAGTTGTACAGGGCATTGGTGAGGCCACACCTGGAGTATTGTGTACAGTTTTGTCTCCTAACCTGAGGAAGGACATTCTTGCTATTGAGGGAGTGAAGCGAAGATTCACCAGACTGATTCCCGGGACGGTGGGACTGACCTATCAAGAATGACTGGATCAACTGGGCTTGTATTCACTGGAGTTCAGAAGAATGAGAGGGGACCTCATAGAAAGGTTTAAAGTTTTAACTGGGTTAGACAGGTTAGATGCAGGAAGAATGTTCCCAATGTTGGGGAAGTCCCGAACCAGGATACACAGTCTAAGGATAATGGGTAAGCCATTTAGGACCGAGATCAGGAGGAATTTCTTCACCCAGAGAGTGGTGAACCTGTGGAATTCTCTACCACAGAAAGTTGTTGAGGTCAATTCACTAAATATATTCAAAAAGGAGTTAGATGAAGTCCTTACTACTCGGGGGATCAAGGGGTATGGTGAGAAAGCAGGAATGAAGTTCTGAAGTTGCATGTTCAGCCATGAACTCATTGAATGGCGGTGCAGGCTAGAAGGGCCGAATGGCCTACTCCTGCACCTATTTTCTATGTTTCTATGTTGTGTGCGCTTGTTCAGAACGTGATGTCAGAATGACCATTCCGTTACGAAGGTGACCAGGTCTGTCCACAGTATTCAGTGGGAAGGGGATTAAATCTTTGCTCTGCGATTTGGATGCTGCGGGAACATCGGCGCAAAATCACACGTTTTAACTTGAAATATATCTGTTGTCTCACATGTCGACCTTGCAGGATTTGGCCGAGACTTCTCGCATTTCAAGCGTGATCATTCCTAAGCGAGAATCATAGCCCTCGACCAACGAGCCGCCGACAGTAAAAAGCGCAGCTCTCAGATTCTGACGGTAGTGAGAAAAGATATTAGGACCATCGTGCTTGTGCTGTCCCTCAGAGACCTATCAAATTAGTCGCCCTCGCCATAGTCCTGCAAATGTTATCCTTTTGACGAACATATTATCAATTTGAGACATGACATGAGCAAAGTACAGCATCCTTGTCAGTAAAAGGTGAATTTGGCGATGAGGTTAAATGTGAATGACAAAACGACCAGAGAGGTCAAAGCTGTAAGACAACGACGACGAGGATGTGATTCGAACCCATGCGTGGAGAGTACAATGGATGAGCAGTCCATCGCCTGAACCTCTCCGCCACCTCGTCTCTTCTACAACGGATCGGCAGCCATTCAATCTCGTGCTTTTTGTATCCAAACAGAAATAATGTTCAAGGAAGTCCACTTCACAGCTTGCTCTGCCCGTGCATACAGATGATCAATGATGAAAACGTGCCATTAGATTCTTCGAGCAATCAGACTTCCTTTACGTCAGGTGAGTAACTGGAAGAGATGGTTGGTTTATCGGCACAATCACAACAAAAAATATAAAATTTCACGCACCGAGCAAAGTTGACTGCAGCACGACTCGAACCAGCAATATTATGAGAACTTAGCCGTTATAATCGAAGTCAGACGCCTTATCAATTAGGCCACACAGCTTTGACCGGCAGCTTGTATTGTGTATATTGGGAGCAAATTCGGCGCAACTGCATTGTCAAGGAGTGGATTTAGGAAAAGATGAGCATATTTCGAGTGAACGAACAGATGCACTGCGATCTGGGTGCGCACCGGCGCAGGCAACCCCAATGTCAATTGGAACACAACAGTTTAACAATTCGGTCATTGCAGCTGAAATCATACTCATTCTCTAACTATACAGGATGACCCGGGTTTACGAGAAAATCCGTTTTGAAGGGAAAGATTATGAACCGGAACTGACAACCAGCCCGTTTAAACAGACGCAGAATGATCCGGGACTGCAAAGACATCCCTTTTACCCAGATGCAGAATGACCCTTGAATGACAGCAGTTCCCTTTTAAAAGAATAAAGTGAGATTTCTATCACCCTTGAAGGCAATTGTGCAGTGGGGCTCAGGACCACACGTGCAGAGACGGTTATTGAAGCCACAGGTGATTGACATGCAGGAAGGAGGGAGGGACGTAAAACCAGCCCAGATTGAAATATATTTATATATTGAACATTTTAAGAAAATAAATGCATTTAATTTTATTTAAAAAAAAATGAATTTGATTTATTTTACATAAATAAATAATTGATTCATAATCTATATATTTTTTGATTGAACGAAGGCTGTGTGAACAGAAGAATTTCATTGGAAATGAGGGGTGCAGTCAATAAATATCCAAACACAGTGAGCACATGGTGGAAGACAGGCCACGAGGAAAGATGTGGGCCACAAAGGCGATATTTTGAAGTCGCGTGTGTATTTCTGCTGAATCTGACAGCAGCTGCTTGTGCTGTGAAAGAGGTCAAATGTAATAGAGCCCGGTGCAGGCA
Source organism: Pristiophorus japonicus (assembly GCF_044704955.1). NCBI lineage: Eukaryota > Metazoa > Chordata > Chondrichthyes > Pristiophoridae > Pristiophorus > Pristiophorus japonicus. The sequence goes on along the minus strand of NW_027253543.1, from coordinate 8,274,625 downwards.
GAACAGAAAAATCATATTTATTTTGGAAGTTAAACATTTGGGATTATATATAAATATGCACATATATATACGTGTCGAAACAAAGTCAGTCAGTCATTCATGTCTTGTCTTGTCTTGGTTTGATTTGATCTGAATTTGAAAATAAGGATGGAGGATGTCACACAGCCCACAAGCAATCCTGGCTAAAATCGCTATATTTCTAACTTGTGTATTTTCTCTTCTTTCAGATGTGGAACAGCAAAATTTCACAGCAGATTCTTATACCGTCAGAGGAGTGTTCAATCAAATCAGTACGGTTTCAAGTTGCATGTAATGCATTTGTCTCACATGCCAGTAAGATCGCACAGCACGTTTGCACACACTCTGGCTTGCACAAACACACAAACAAACTAAAATCCCTGCAACCTCCAAAGGCAGTTTTTGAAATTTGAAATTTGAAATCCGGGACAGAGAGCACATCGCTTTTAAACAGACACAGAATGATGCGGGGCTGATCGCACAACATTTTTATCAGACAGCGAATGGTCTCGGACAGACAGCATATCCCCTTAAAAGGGACACGGAAATAGAATGAATAAAAACAAATAAATATGTAGATCAAAAAGGAGACAAAAGCAAAAGACAGAAAGGAAATTAGTAAAAGTGGAGGGTAGAGAAACCCAAGGCCAAAAACAAAAAGGGCCACGACACAGCAAAATTCTAAAAGGACAAAGGGTGTAAAAAAAAACAAACCTGAAGGCTTTGTGTCTTAATGCAAGTAATATCCGTAATAAGGTGAATGAATTAACTGTGCAAATAGATGTTAACAGATATGATGTGATTGCGATTACAGAGACGTGGCTCCAGGATGATTAGGGCTGGGAACTCAACATCCATTGGTATTCAACATTCAGGAATGATAGAATAAACGGAAAAGGAGGTTGGGTACCATTGCTGGTTAAAGTGGAGATTAATGCAATAGTTAGGAAGAACATTAGCTTGGATGATGTGGAATCTATATGGGTAGAGCTCCAGAACACCAAAGGGCAAAAACGTTCGTGGTAGTTGTGTACAAACCTTCAAACAGTAGTAGTGATGTTGGGGAGGGCATCAAACAGGAAATTAGGGGTGCATGCAATAAAGGTGCAGCAGTTATAATGGGTGACTTTAATATGCATATAGATTGAGCTAACCAAACTGGAAGCAATACGGTGCAGGATGATTTCCTGGAGTGCATAAGGGATGGTTTTCTAGACCAATATGTCGAGGAACCAACGAGGGGGGAGGACATCTTAGACTGGGTGTTGTGTAATGAGAGAGGGTTAATTAGCAATCTCGTTGTGCGAGGCCCCTTGGGGAAGAGTGACCATAATATGGTGGAATTCTACATTAGGATGGAGAATGAAATAGTTAATTCAGAGACCATGGTCCAGAACTTAAAGAAGGGAAACTTTGAAGGTATGAGGCGTGAATTGGCTAGGATAGATTGGCGAATGATACTGAAGGGGTTGACAGTGGATGGGCAATGGCAGACATTTAGAGACCGCATTGATGAACTACAACAATTGTGCATTCCTGTCTGGCTAAAAATAAAAAAGGGAAGGTGGCTCAACCGTGGCTATCGAGGGAAATCAGGGATAGTATAAAAGCCAAGGAAGTGGCACACAAATTGGCCAGAAATAGCAGTGAACCTGGGGACTGGGAGAAATTTAGAACTCAGCAGACGAGGACAAAGGGTTTGATTAGGGCAGGGAAAATGGAGCACGAGAAGAAGCTTGCAGGGAATATTAAGACGGTCTGCAAAAGTTTCTATGGATATGTAAAGAGAAAAAGGTTAGTAAAGACAAAAGTAGGTCCCCAGCAGTCAGAATCAGGGGAAGTTGTAACGGGGAACAAAGAAATGGCAGACCAATTGAACAAGTACTTTGGTTCGGTATTCACTAAGGAGGACACAAACAACCTTCCGGATATAAAATGGTTCAGAGGGTCTCGTAAGAAGGAGGAACTGAGGGAAATCATTATTAGTCGGGAAATTGTGTTGGGGAAATTGTAGGGATTGAAGGCCGATAAATCCCCAGGGCCTGATGGACTGCATCCCAGCGTACTTAAGGAGGTGGCGTTGGAAATAGCGGATGCATTGACAGTAATTTTCCAACATTCCATAGATTCTGGATCAGTTCCTATCGAATGGAGTGTAGCCAATGTAACCCCACTTTTTAAAAAAGGAGAGAGAGAGAAAACAGGGAATTATAGACCGGACAGCCTGACCTCAGTAGTGGGTAAAATGATGGAATCAATTATATAGGATATCATAGCAGCGCATTTGGAAAGAGGTGACATGATAGGTCCAAGTCAGCATGGATTTGTGAAAGGGAAATCATGTTTGACAAATCTTCTGGAATTTTTTGAGGATATTTCCAGTAGAGTGGACAAGGGAGAACCAGTTGACGTGTTATATTTTGACTTTCAGAAGGCTTTCGACAAGGTCCCATACAAGAGATTAATGTGCAAAGCTAAAGCACATGGGATTGGGGGTAGTGTGCTGACATGGATTGAGAACTGGTAGTCAGACAGGAAGCAAAGAGTAGGAGTAAATGGTTACTTTTCAGAATGGCAGGCAGTGACTAGTGGGGTACCGCAATGTTCTGTGCTGGGGCCGCAGCTGTTTACACTGTACATTAATGATTTAGACGAGGGGATTAAATGTAGTATCTCCAAATTTGCGGATGACACTAAGTTGGGTGGCAGTGTGAGCTGCGAGGAGGATGCTATGAGGCTGCAGAGTGAATTGGATAGGTTAGGCGAGTGGGCAAATGCATGGCAGATGAAGTATAATGTGGATAAATGTGAGGTTATACACTTTGGTGGTAAAAACAGAGAGACAGACTATTATCTGAATGGTGACAGATTAGGAAAAGGGGAGGTACAACGAGACCTGGGTGTCATGGTACATCAGTCATTGAAGGTTGGCATGCAGCTACAACAGGCGGTTAAGAAAGCAAATTGCATGTTGGCCTTCATAGCGAGGGGATTTGAGTACAGGGGCAGTGAGGTGTTGCTGCAGTTGTACAGGGCCTTGATGAGGCCACACCTGGAGTATTGTGTACAGTTTTTGCCTCCTAACTTAAGGAAGGACATTCTTGCTATTCAGGGGGTGCAGCGAAGGTTCACCAGACTGATTCCTGGGATGGCGGGACTGACCTATCAAGAAAGACTGGATCAACTGGGCTTGTATTCACTGGAGTTCAGAAGAATGAGAGGGGACCTCATAGAAACGTTTAAAATTCTGATGGATTTAGACAGGTTAGATGCAGGAAGAATGTTCCCAATGTTGGGGAAGTCCAGAATCAGGGGTCAGAGTCTAAGGATAAGGGGTAAGCCATTTAGGACCGAGATGAGGAGAAACTTCTTCACCCAGAGAGCGGTGAAACTGTGGAATTCTCTACCACAGAAAGTTGTTGAGGCCAATTCAATAATATATTCAAAAACGAGTTAGATGAAGTCCTTGCTACTAGGGGGATCAAGGGCTATGTCGTGAAAGCAGGAATGGGGTACTGGAGTTGCATGTTCAGCCATGAACTCATTGAATGGCGGTGCAGGCGAGAAGGGCCGAATGGCCTACTCCTGCACCTATTTTGTATGTTTCTATGTTTTGGCCGTTGCACATCGGCCGCCGCGCGGGCTTGCCATAGCCGGGTCTTTAACCAGTGGCCTGGGTTAACCAGGATCGCACTATCGCCAATTCATTCCTTTTTTGGATTCAGAACTGCGGAACTTGTTCCCTTCCATCGGCATTCAAATCTCAAGCCTGGCGTCACCCAACCACCAATTGATTTATCTAATCTTCTCTCTTAATCTTTCAATCCTGTTGCTTTACATTATGATCCGTGACCTTTCACCCAGGTTCTTCAGTAAAAAATAAGCAAAATAACTTTTATTGCCTACAAACCGTGCTGAAGAAATCTAGAGGTTGTGGATCAAAACTGAATTAACTTTCTTTCCACTTTGGCTTCTTTAATCCAATTCGGGACTTCTAAAAATTGGAGATGAGGCTCCTAGTTTGAAAATGCTAGCTATAACCGGTTCTGGCAAAGCTCTGCTCACGCACGTGGTGTTGACCAATCTGACTTCGTATCCCAATGATCTGAATGAAGGTGCTAGGGCTTGAATCCAGGCTTGAAGCCTGAAACAACTCGGAATCTTCTTGTTAATCTCAAGGGTAACATGGCACTTCCTCGAAGGTGGTCCCTTGGGTAGAATACCACAAGCTCGGTGGAAACAAAGCATAAACTTCACATCGCATCAGCATTCAAATAAATTATCTGGAGTTGAAGCAAGTAACTACACTGACAAACATCTGGTTTGGACATTTATTAATTTTTGTCCAACTTTCTGATTATTTTGTTATCTTGCCAGCAAGGATCTTGTTAGTCTAGCCTTATGGTTGAATGGATTGCCCTCTATAAATAGTCATAAAATTACAAAATACAGCTTCATTGAGCCTATGTGGTCATTCAAGTTAAGGCGTGATCAACATTTTTCCATTAAGTGCTTCCAATTAGATGTATATCGTTCATCGAATGAATTAAAGAGGTCACCTTTCACAGCCCCAACCAAGTCCAACCAAGGCGGAGGACCATCTACAGTCGGTGTCTCTACTCTTGCAGCCTCTCTAAGGAAGATTCTTTAATTAGAATAGCATGTCAGCGTAAATTGCTTCCATAGCCTCATGCTAAGGAGAATTTCACCCAGCCGTTAAGTACCAAGAATGGTGTTCATACATAAATCCGAAATGATTAGATTGTCACCCCCCACCTTCCTTTCTGTTGATTTCTTCAATATTCTTACTCACAGGGCTTCATGGGGGTTCCCTGCATTCATCCAATTTAGAATGGGCATGCTTGAATGATCTCGGGCTTCAGGAGGGACTGTAACGCGAAACATATGTACAACTCAAGCTAACTGCTGAGGTGGCCGAAAGGTTGCCTGATAAATATGGCTCATATTCAGTTGAAGGGGGGTGGGCCCATGTGGGGAGAGTAATGGAGTGGGGGAGTTTTGGTGAAAGTCGAAATAAAAATATTTTTATTAATGACAATTCATGTTTTTGTTTCCAGTTAGCTGCAAGTGATAATGGGTAGACTCTAGTTAGGCATTATCTGTAAAGTCCTTGTCGCATAGATTTAAGGACTTCGATTTCAATAAAGGAAGGTATTGCCATCCACCTGAACTATCACCATTTCTGTTGACAGTAGATTGATTTCTATGCGTGCATCCTGTTTCCTTTGTGAAATATGCAGCTATGTTAGAGAATCGAGCCATCCCCACTGTTATAACTTAATGAATAATAAAAAGAACATTGTCCAGTCATTTTCTGATAAGCTATTGAATACTAAAGTGCTACTTTGCCTAATCTGATGCCCCTGTGAGTTGCTGGTCCAGTGGCTGTGACCTGGGAGTTGAAAGGCCGTATGGCCTATTCCTGCTCATATTTTCTATGACTGGGGGACATAAATCTACGACAGGAGTGGAGCAGTCCGGCTTGATGGAATTGGTGAAGCCAACAGTGGAGTTCACCCGTGCTAAGTTCCTGCAGCGAGGAGGGTGGAGTGACATGTTTTGAAATCAGGGAGAAGGAGACAAAGACTAAGAGGGAACAGTAAACCAATGTCAATTGGATGCCTTGCTTCTGGAAGAGTGCAGGTGGCCCTTGGGTGGTCGGCTGTGTGGGGGGGAGGGGGGATACTATACTGCCCATCCATCGTCTCACCTCAGGGAGATAAAAATGAAGTCTAAAGGAAACTAGCTCTCACTCCCAATAACATTCAGGCGGAGAAGGGGCATTGGGGAGGGGCAGGAGGGAATGCATTGATCCAAGCAAACCAAAAGGTCTCTCCTTTAACAACCAGTCTCTTGTTCAGTTCGTGGATCTCAGCTGCAATGGCGGTAAAGATGTCACTGTTGACCTCCAATGCTCCTCTGGGCTAGGGAGTGGAGAAAATCAGCTAGAGTTCACATTCCTGCTCATTACAATCATCAATAGCATACGTGCTCCCTCTGCCAGCCCATTGACCAGTGCTCGGGTTGGTGCAAGACTGCCCCAGCGGACGCCAACAGGCTGCAGACTGCAGCTGGACATTCGTGTGTTTTGGCCCTCTTGGGATGATCAACGGCCTTCCACCTCCCACGTCATAGCCACTGGGCTGGCGTTTCGGGGGGGTACCAGATTCGACAATGGAGCACTGAAGACAGGCACTAAGCGTTTGCCTGACAGTGACCTTTAGTTCTCCGACATTTTTGTTCACAACTGAAAAATGAACGATTTTGAAACAATCTACTTGTGTGCGCTGTTCCATTGGATTAGCTTGACCATGCCTAGTGAGGTCATACGCAGACAGTTGAACCTCTCCAGTGCGACACCCTTGGAACTTGACCAGAACATTTTCTGGGCCACAGGAGTCACACCGAACCTAGTTTTGTCAGCAGTACCCTGGACTTATCGGGTGCTGCTGACAATGCTGCTGACAATGGCCCGGCCGCGTTCTGTTAAGGGAAATAGATCTTATCCACTCGATCTAGGCACCTCATAATTTTATACACTTTCAGAGTGGAAGCAAGCCTTCCTCGATTACGAGGGACTGCCTGTGATGATGATCATAGGATTACACAGGATATACAGCACAGAAACAGACCATTTGGGAATCAAGGGATATGAGGATAGCGCAGGAAAGTGAAGTTGAGGTGGAAGATCGATCATGATCTTTGTAGGGCGGCGGAGCGGGCTCGAGGAGCTGAATGGCCGACTCCTGCTCCTATTCCTTTTGTTTGTATGTTTAACCAGTCCATGCCGGCGTTTATGCTGCATTCGAGCCTCCTCCCATCTTTCCTCATCTAAATCAATCAACATAACCCTCTATTCCCTTCCCCCTCAAATGCTTGTCTAGCCTCCCCTTAAATGCATCGTTACTATTCGCTTCAATCACTCCCTGTGGTAGCGGGTTCCACATTCTCACCACTCTCTGGGTAAAGAAGGTTCTTCTGAAATACCTGTTTGATTCCTTGGTGACTATCTTATATTGATGGCCTCTAGTTTTGCTCACCCCACAAGTGGAAACATTCTCTCTGTGTCGACTCTACCAAAACCTTTCACAATGTTAAATGCCTCTATTAGTTTGATGATTTGTTGTTGTTCAGCCCTGGCGGCGGGTAGAATTAGTGGCCCTTATTGTTGCTCGGTAACCGCAGCGTCTGCTGCTCTTCCTGCTCCCGCGCATCCACTTCTTCCTCCCCAGGAGCCCCCAATGCAGAACAAAGTTATGGAGCATGCAGCAAATTACAACAAATCTGCAGACTCTATCGGGGATATATTGCAAGATGCCTTCATATCTATCCAAGCGACGCAACCTCTGCTTCAACTGTTTGCTCAATTAGAGCTTTGGTAGAGGCGTGGCTCTGATTGTAATGCTCCCTGTATCTGAGGTCGGCTTCCTGACAGGTGCCAGAAGCCACGTCCTCAGGAGATACACTTGTCCACAAGCAGCAAGCCTGACACCTGATGGTATGGCTAGAAGAGATGTTGGGATTGAGGCCTGTGCAGGCTAAAGGCATTGTGACAACTGGCACGAAACATAGAAACGTGGTACATGTGTGCGAGAGTGGGCCGTTCGGTCCCTCGAGCCTGCACCGCCGTTCAATGTGTTCATGGCTGATCGTGCAACTTCAGTACCCCACTCCTGCTTTCTCTCCATACCCCTTGATCCCTTTACCAAACGCAGACCTGTATGATGCTCTGCCTGGCATCACACTATGGCTGATTGTTTGATGAGTGGCGCACAGGTTTATGTGGGTTCTATCGATTTTGCCCGGAACCTGAGTGATGCCCACTGGAAAGATGTTCTGCTCCTGTGCACTCGGGTGGTATAAGGCAACTTGCACCCTCCCCTCCTACACCTTCCCCTCCTGCACCCTGCACTCCTACACCCTCCCCTCCTACACCCTGCCCTCCTACACCCTCCCCTCCTAAACCCTCCCCTCCTTCACCCTGCCCTCCTATGCCCTCCCCTCCTGCACCCTCCCTTCCTGTAACCTCCCCTCCTGCTCTCTACCCTCCTACGCCCTCCCTTCCCAGCATCTGTAGGCTTTGCTCCTCTCCATCCTTGCTGTACTCCAGCCCCTGGGGCAGACTGAGCAACATGCCCAAAGTGGGCAGAGTGACTTTGTTCACAAGCCCCTGGCCAGACTGACCTGCAGCTTCAAATTCACAATTTTACAACTCAGTCAGAGCAGCGAACACAGTCAGAAATTGGGCTTGTTTTCTTTGGAACAGAGGAGGCTGAGGGAAGTACTTAGTGAGGTTTAGGAAATTATGAGGGGCCTAGATAGAGTTGATAAGACCGACCTATTTCCCTGAGCAGACCGGGCATAGCTTTAAACTAATTGGGGGGAGGGTAACAGGGGGTTTGAGGTGAAATCTCTTCACCCAGAGGATGGTGGGGATCTGGAACTCACTGCCTGAAAGGGTGGTAGAGGCAGAAAACCTCACCACATTTACAAAGTACCAGAGACTTGCCGAATGTTGCTGAGCATCCCAGTAAATAGTGTTAAATAACAGCCTTTACCCGACTCTCATCATCAAGGGTTTGTGGGCAGGTTTTACAATGAATATACTAAACACGCCATATAAATGGAAGTTGTTGTTGTTATTGAGCAAAGCAACATCATAGACAGTCTCTCGAAATCGAATTGCTTCCACTCTCAAAGTGAGTTATCAGGTGACTGAACAGTCCAATATGGGAATTAGAGTCTCTGTCACAGGTGGGACAGAGAGTGGTTGAAGGAAAGGGTGGGTGGGGAGTCTGGTTTGCCGCACGCTGCTTCTGCTGTCTGCGCTTGTTTGCTGCATGCTCTCGGCGATGAGACTCGAGATGCTCAGCACCCTCCCGGATGCTCTTCTTCCACTTAGAGCGATGTTTGGCCAGGGACTCCCCAGGTGTCAGTGGGGATGTTGCACTTTATCAGGGAGGCTTTGAGGGTGTCTTTGAAACATTTCCTCTATCCACCTGGGGCTCACTTGCCGTGTAGGAGTTCCGCGTAGGGCGCTTGCTTTGGGATACAACACTTCATACAGATCATACATAAAAACATAGAAATGAGGTGCAGGAGCAGGCCATTCGGCCCTTCGAGCCTGCATCGCCATTCAATAAGATCATGGATGATCATTCCCTCAGTACCTCTTTCCTGCTTTCTCTCCATACCCCTTGATCCCTTTGGCCAGAAGGGCCATATCTAACTCCATTTTGAATATATCTAATGAACTGGCCTCAACAACTTTCTGCGGTAAATGCTTCCACAGGTTAACCACTCTCTGAGTGAAGACGTTTCTCCTCATCTCGGTCCTAAATCGTTTACCCCTTATTCTTAGACTGTGACCCCTGGTTCTGGAACTCCGCAACAGCGGGAACCTTCTTCCTGCCTCTAACCCGTACGAATTTTACATGTTTCTATGATATCCCCTCTCATTCTTCTAAACTCTAGTGGATACAAGCCCAGTTGATCCAGTCCCTCCACATATGTCAGTCCTGCCATCACGGGGTTCAGTCTGGTGAACCTTTGCTGTACTCTCTCAATAGCAAGAACGTCCTTCCTCAAATTAGGATAACAAAACTGAACACAATATTCCAGGTGTGGTCTCACCAAGGCTCTGTGCAATTGCAGTAAGACCTCACTGCTCCTATACTCAAATCCCCTCGCTATAAAGGCCAACATGCCATTTGCCTTCTTCACCGCCTGCTGTACCTGCATGCCAAACTTCAATGACTGATGTACCCTGACAACCAGATCTCTTTGCACCTCCCCTTTTCCTAATCTGTCAACATTCAGATAATATTATGTCTTCCTGTTTTTGCCATCAAAGTGGATAACCTCACATTTATCCACATTAATAGGCATCTGCCATGCATTTGCCCACCAAAGTAACATGTCCAAGTCACCCTGCAGCCTCTTAGCATCCTCCTCACAGCTCACACCACCACCCAGCTTAGTGTCATCTGCAAACTTGGAGATATTACATTCAATTCCTTCATCTAAATCATTGATGTATATTGTAAATAGCTGGGGTCCCAGTACTGAACCCTGATGCACCCCACTGGTCACTGCCTGCCATTTTGAAAAGGACCCGTTTATTCCGACTCTGCTTCCTGTCTGTCAACCAGTTCTCTATCCATGTCAATCGTCAATACATTACCCCCAATAACATGTGCTTTAATTTTGCACACTAATCACTTGTGTGGGACCTTGTCAAAAGCCTTTTGGAAGTCCAAATATATCACATCCAATGGTTCTCCCTTGTCCACTCTATTAGTTACATCCTCAAAAAATTCTAGAAGATTTGTCAAGCATGATTTCCTTTTTATAAATCCATGCTGAATTATACCGATCCTGTCAATGCTTTCCAAATGCGTTGCTATTTCATCTTTAATAATTGATTCCAACATTTTCCCCACTACCGATGTCAGGCTAACCGGTCTATAATTCGCTGTTTTCTCTCTCCCTCCTTTTTTAAAAAGTGGTTTTACATTAGCTACCCTCCAGTCCATAAGAACTGATCCAGAGTCAATAGAATGTTGGAAAATGATCACCAATGTATCTACTATTTCTAGGGCCACTTCCTTAAGTACTCTGGGATGCAGTCTATCAGGCCCTAGGTATTTATCGGACTTCAATCCCATCAATTACCGAACACAATTTCCTGACTAATAAGGATTTAATTCAAATCCTCCTTTTCGCTAGACCGTCGAACCCCTAGTATTCCCGGAAGGTCTTTGTGTCTTCCTTGGTGAAGACAAATCCAAAGTATTTGTTCAATTGGTCTGCCATTTCTTTGTTCCCAATTATAAATTCACCTGATTCTGAGCGCAAGGGTCCCAAATTTGTCTTCATTAATCTTTTTCTCTTCACATATCTATAGAAGCTTTTGCAGTCAGATTTTATGTTACAAATCAAATACAGTGCTTCCAAGATCCAATTGAGCCGAGGGATCATTAACCAGGCGCCGAGTCCTGATTTACATGTATTTGTTAGACCAGCCGTTGTTTTCAGGCGTGTGCTCTGAACGACTAAAAGTTGCCTGGGTCCATATGGAGTCTGGCACAATCCTGGCATAGCTTGGGCACGGCAGAGCACAACCTATAATATGGAGGCTTTGCACAGAAATTACGTCAGATAAATGGACTGCCATGAATCCATCTTCTCCCCCAGCATAAGTTTTCGTGTGTGTGATGCCATTATTATAATGAAGGTGGCTCTAAGCTCCGTTTTCTGGGTCTTCTCTTTTCTCCATTTCTAAGAATGAAGCCAAACTCGTGGCCAAACAGTTTTCATGAATAAAAAGACACTTTGGCCCATCAAGCATCAAAGGCAAGTCTGCTCGCCTGGGTATTTTTGGGTTGTTGGTGCAGACATTTTGGGTTGTTAAGACTGTAAATCAAAGACTAAATGAGACGCCACTCAACCCCATCAATCATCGAACTCTTAGCTTTCCATTGGCTGATAGTACTGGCTGGGGTGGAGAATGCATCATGCAGGAAGGAGGTAAACCAGTTTAATTGCACATCGGGCTTGTGAGTGAGTGTAGGTGGCACTTGGTCAGTGTTGTGGGGGAATGACTATTCTGCCAATCCTCCGCACCTCAGGGAGATAGAAATTAAACATAAAGGAAACTGTTCCCCAACCTCCGCGCCCTCACCCCTGACAATACCCACCTCTACACCCCACCCACAACCCCACCACTATAACCCCCCCCCAACAAACCCACCGCTACAACCCCACAAACACCATCCCCGACACACCCCACAACCCCTACCCCCTACACCCCCCACATCCCCCACCCATACACCCCCCACAAACCCACCTCTACACCCTCCACAATCCACACCCCCTACATCCCACACAACCCCCACCCCGTACACCCCCCACATCCCCCACCCATACACCCCCCACAAACCCACCTCTACACCCCCCACAACCCCCACCCCCTACAACCGCCACAAACTCTGCACCCAATTCCGCCCACAAACCCCACTCCCCCCACAAACCCCACACCCCACTCCCCCCACAACCCCCACACCCCACACCCCCCACAACCCCGACCCCTACACCCCCCCCACAACCCCCACCCCTACACCCCCACTACCCCCACCCCTACATCCCCCACAACCCCCACCCCTACACCCCCCCCACAGCCCCCACCCCTACACCCACACTACCCCCACCCCTACATCCCCCACAACCCCCACCCCTACACCCCAACCACAGCCCCCACCCCTACACCCCCACTACCCCCACCCCTACATCCCCCACAACCCCCACCCCGACACCCCCCCACAACCCACACACCCTACACCCCCCACAACCCCCACAACCCACACCCCCAACAACCCCAACCCCTACACCCCCCACAACCCCACCCCTACACACCCCACAAGTCACACACCCGACACCCCCACAACCCCCACCCCCTACAGCCCCCAGAACACCTGCCCGTACACCTCACACAACACCCACCCCATACACCCCCCACAAACCCTGCCCCTACACCCCCCACAACCCCCACCCCTGCAACACCCCCTCACACCCCAACTTTACACCCCCCTCCCATACACCCTCCACCCCCTACAACCCTGCTCGCCCAAAACCACCACCCCTACAACCCCCACCTTACAACCCCATCCCCGACAGGCTCCAATCTTACAAGCCACCCCACAACTCCCACCCCTATAACTAACCCCCACAACCCCCACCCCTACAACCCCAGTCCCCCACAACCCCCTCCCCCTATACTGAGTCGGGAGCAGCGTCGAGGAGGTTCATTGGAGAGAAACATACAAATATAGAAACATAGAAAATAGGTGCAGGAGTAGGCCATTCGGCCCTTCAAGCTTGTACCGCCATTCAATGAGTTCATGGCTGAAAATGCAACTTCAGTACCCCATTCCTGTTTCTCGCCATACCCCTTGATCCCCCAAGTAGTAAGGATTTCATCCAATTCCATTTTGAATATATTCAGCGAATTGGCCTCAACTACTTTCTGTGGTAGAGAATTCCACAGGTTCACCACTCTCTGGGTGAAGAAGTTTCTCCTCATCTCGGTCCTAAATGGCTTACCCCTTATCCTTCGACTGTGAACCCTGATTCTGGACTTCCCCAACATTGGGAACATTCTTCCTGCATATAACCTGTCTAAACCCATCAGGATTTTAAACGTTTCTATGAGAACCCCTCTCATTCTTCTGAACTCCAGTGAATACAAGCCCAGTTGATCCAGTCTCTCTTGATAGGTCAGTCCCGCCATCCCGGGAATCAGTCTGGTGAACCTTCGTTGCACTCCCTCAATAGCAAGAATGTCCTTCCTCAATTAGGAGACGAGAACTGTGCACAATACTCCAGGTGTGGCCTCACCAAGGCCCTGTACAACTGTAGCAACACCTCCCTGCTCCTGTACTCAACTCCCCTCGCTATGAAGGCCAACATACCATTTGCTTTCTTAACCGTCTGCTGTACCTGCATGCCAACCTGCAATGACTGATGTACCATGACACCCAGGTGTCGTTGCACCTCCCCTTTTCCGAATCTGTGCTTGTGCGACTACAGGAGGAGGCAAAAAAGAAGTAGAAAGAAATAGAAAGGTGATGTCACAGCCAAGGGGATAAGTGATTGGCTGGTCACTTGTAAGTAGTTTTTCTTTTTCCTCTTCTATATCAGTGAGGAACTTTTAATACTGTTGTTGCCAATTAAGTTAATCTAAGGGTTAAGTCATGGCAGGAGAGCTCGGACATGTGATATGTTCCTCCTGTACCATGTGGAAACTCAGGGACACTTCCGGTGTTCCTGACAACTACGTGTGCAGGAAGTGTATCCGCCTCCAGCTCCTGGCAGTCCGCGTTGCGGAATTGGAGCTGAGGGTGGATTCACTCTGGAGCATCCACGATGCTGAGAATGATGTGAGTAGCACGCGTAGCGAGTTGGTCTTACCGCAGGTTAAGGGTCCACAGCCAGCTAGGGAAGGGAAGACCAGCAGGAAGAGCAGTGCAAGGAAAGTAGTGCAGGGGTCCCCCGCGGTCATCCCCCTGCAAAACAGATACACCGCTTTGAGTACTGTTGAGGGGGGTGACTCATCAGGGGAGGGTAGCAGCAGCCAAGTTCATGGCACCGTGGCGATAGTGATAGGGGATTCAATTGTACTGGGAATAGATAGGCGTTTCTGCGGCCGCAACCGAGACTCCAGGATGGTATGTTGCCTCCCTGGTGCAAGGGTCAAGGATGTCTCGAAGTGGGTGCAGGACATTCTGAAAAGGGAGGTAGAACAGCCAGTTGTCATGATGCACATTGGTACCAACGATATAGGTAAAAAGGGTTCAGGTCCTACAAGACTAATTTAAGGAGCTAGGAGCTAAATTAAAACGCCGGACCTCAAAAGTAGTAATCTCAGGATTGCTACCAGTGCCACGTGCTAGTCAGAGTAGAAATCGCAGGATAGCTCAGAAGAATACGTGGCTTGAGTAGTGGTGCAGCAGGGAGGGATTCGAATTCCTGGGGCATTGGAACCTGTTCTGGGGGAGGTGGGACCAGTACAAACCGGACGGTCTGCACCTGGGCAGGAATAGAACCAATGTCCTCGGGGGAGTGTTTGCTAGTGCTGTTGGGGAGGAGTTAAACTAATATGGCAGGGAGGTGGGAATCAATGCAGGGAGACAGAGGGAAACAAAATGGAGACAAAAGCAAAAGACAGAAAGGAGATGAGTAAATATAAAGGACAGAGAAACCCAAGGCAAAAAACAAAAAGGGCCACTGTACAGCAAAATTCTAAAGGGTCAAAGTGTATTAAAAAAGCAATCATGAAGGCTTGGTGTCTCAATGCAAGGCGTATTCGGAAGCCAGGAGAGGGCTCTGAGCTCGTTAGAGTGGATGAGAGCTCAGATGATCAGAATCCCAAGAAAGAATGCAAAAGGCAGGAGGCAACACAGCAGAGTAGCACTGGGGTAAGTGTAAACCACAAGGTGATAGGAAGGGACAATATGTCTGAATATAAAGGGGCTGCAGGAGGGGTCAAAACTAAAAATCATGGTTTAAAAACTAGTATTAAAACACGCTACCTAAGCGCACGCAGCATTCTAAATAAAGTAAATGAGTTGACGGCACAAATCATTACAAATGGGTAAGATTTGGTGGCCATTACAGAATCATGGTTGCAGCGTGGCCAAGACTGGGAATTAAACATACAGGGGTATCTGACAATTCGGAAAGATAGACAAGAAGGAAAAGGAGGTGAGGTAGCTCTGTTAATAAAGGATGATATCAGGCCAGTTGTGAGAAACGATATCGGCTCGAATGAACAAAATGTTGAATCATTGTGGGTGGAGATTAGAGATAGTAAATGGAAAAAGTCACTGGTGGGCGTAGTTTATAGGCCCCCAAATAATAACTTCACGGTGGGGCGGGCAATAATCAAAGGAATAATGGAGGCATGTGAAAAAGGAACGGCAGTAATCATGGGGGATTTTAATCGATATATCAATTTGTCAAACCAAATCGCACGGGGTAGCCTTGAGGAGGAATTCATAGAATGCATGCGGGATTGTTTCTTAGAACAATATGTTACATAACCTACAAGGGAGCAAGCTATCTTAGATCTGGTCCTGTGTAATGAGACAGGAATAATAAATGATCTCCTAGTAAAAGATCCTCACGGAATGCGTGATCACAGTATGGTTGAATTTGAAATACAGAATGAGGGTGAGGAAGTAGTGTCTCAAACGAGCGTAATATGCTTAAACAAAGGGGACTAAAGTGGGATGAGGGCAGAGTTGCCCAAAGTCGACTGCAAACACAGACTAAACGATGACACAATTGAGGAACAGTGGAGGACTTTTAAGGAGCTCTTTCATAGTGTTCAACAAAAATGTATTCCAGTGAAAAAGAAGGGCGGTAAGAGAAGGGATAACCAGCCGTGGATAACCAAAGAAATAAAGGAGAGTATCAAATTAAAAACCAATGCCTAGCCAAGGTGGCCAAGATTAGTGGGAAACTAGCAGATTGGGAAAATTTTAAACGACAGCAAAGAATGACTAAGAAAGCAATAAAGAAATGAAAGATAGATTACGAAAGTAAACTTGCGCAAAACATAAAAACAGATAGTAAAAGCTTTTACCGATAAAAAATATGGAAACGAGTGACTAAAGTAAATGTTGGTTCCTTCGAAGATGATAAGGGGTATTTAATAATAGGAAATGTGGAAATGGCTGAGAACTTAAACAATTATTTTGCTTCGGTCTTCACAGTGGAAGACACAAAAACCATGCCAAAAATTGTTGGTTACCGGAATGTGGGAAGGGAGGACCTTGAAACAATCACTATCACTATCGGGGTAGTGCTAGACAGGCTAATGGAACTCAAGGTAGTCAAGTGCCCTGGTCCTGATGAAATGCATCCGAGGGTATTAAAAGAGATGGCGGAAATTATAGCAGATGCATTCGTTATAATCTACCAAAATTCTCTGGATTCTGGGGAGGTACCAGCGGAATGGAAATCAGCTAATGTAACGCCTCTGTTTAAAAAGGGGGCAGACAAAAGGCAGGTAACGATAGGCCGGTTAGAGTAACATCTGTCGTGGGGAGAATCCTTGAAGCTATCATTAAGGATGAAATAGCGGGACATCTAGATAGGAATAGTGCAATCAAGCAGACGCAACATGGTTTCATGAAGGGGAAATCAAGTTTAACTAATTTACTGGAATTCGTTGAGGATATAACGAGCATGGTGGATAGAGGTGTACCGATGGATGTGGTGTATTTATATTTCCAAAAGGCATTCGATAAGGGGCCACATAAAAGGTTACTGCAGAAGCTAAAGGTATGCGGAGTCAGAGGAAATGTATTAGAATGGATAGAAAATTGTCTAGCTAACAGGCAGGAGAGAGTCGGAATAATGGGTCCTTTTCGGGTTGGAAATCGGTGGTTAGTGGTGTGCCACAGGGATCGGTGCTGGGACCACAACTGTTTACAATATACATAGATGACCTGGAAGAGGGGACAGAGTGTCATGTAACAAAATTTGCAGATGACACAATGATTAGTGGGAAAGCGGGTTGTGTAGAGGACACAGAGAGGCTGCAAAGAGATTGAGATAGGTTAAGCGAATGGGCTAAGGTTTGGCAGATCGAATACAATGTTGGAAAATGTGAGGCCATCCACCTTCGAAAAAAAAACTGTAAAAGGGAATATTATTTGAATGGGGAGAAATTACTACATGCTGCGGTGCAGAGGGACCTGGGGGTCCTTGTGCATGAATCCCAAAAAGTTAGTTTGCAGGTGCAGAAGGTAATAAGGAAGGTGAATGGAATGTTGGCCTTCATTGCGAGAGGCATGGAGTACAAAAGCAGGGAGGTCCTGCTGCAACTGTATCGGGTATTGGTGAGGCCAACCTGGAGTGCTGCGTGCATTTTGGTCACCATCTCAAAGAAGGATATACTAGCTTTGGAGGGGGTACAGAGACGATTAACTAGGCTGATTCCGGAGATGAGGGGGCTACCTTATGATGAAAGATTGAGTAGATTGGGTCTTTACTCGTTGGAGTTCAGAAGGATGAGGGGTAATCTTATAGAAGCATTTAACATAATGAAAGGGATAGACAAGATAGAGGCAGAGAGGTTGTTTCCACTGGTCGGGGAGACTAGAACAGGGGGCACAGCCTCAAAATACGGGGGAGCCAATTTAAAATCGAGTTGAGAAGGAATTTCTTCTCCCAGAGGGTTTTAAATCTGTGGAATTCTCTGCCCAAGGAAGCAGTTGAGGCTAGCTCATTGAATGTATTCAAATCACAGATAGATAGATTTAAAACCAAAAAGGGAATTAAGGGTTACGGGGAGCGGGCGGGTAAGGGGAGCTGAGTCCACGGCCAGATCAGCCATGATCTTATTGAGTGGCGGAGCAGGCTCGAGGGGCTAGATAGCCTGCTCCTGTTCCTAATTCTTATGCTCTTATGTTCTTATGTTCTTAAAACTCGGCAGGTCGTGCAGATTCTGTGGAGGAAGAATCCGTTTCATGTTCTGTCGGATAATCATTCCGATATTTTTGGAAAAAGTTAAAGATTACAGATTTTTCAACAAAAATAGCGCCTGGAAAAAATACTCAGCGAGAAAGGTCAAATGGGAACGTCTGTGATGCAGTGGAACGCAGGAGTGATTACATAATAAATGGCACAAATGGAGAAAGGCAAAGTGGGTGGTAATCGGGCAATAACGTAACAAAGGATGGCCCAGAGGAGGTGTTAGTGGGAATAGCAGAACCATTACCAGACAATGGGAGCGGTGCTTATGATCCGATACGTTGAACCTAACGTTGAGGCCAGAAGACTATAACGTGCCTACAATGTCGGGTGTTACCGCCTTTTAATCAGACCAGGCAGCTTGGCCAGCCCGGATTGATTTCCTGTCCGCTTTGAATTCGGCAGCCAAGGGAATAATTGAAAAGGCAGCTTCTCTCAGCTTTTCGGCTCTAGAGAAACAGGAATCACTCATATTCAGGGCAGAGGTGGAGATTGACGCTGAAGGTATGCTTCTCCCAATTGAGGTGAACTTATGCCTACAGACAGGAAGATATACTGATCAGGAATTGGCCGGAACCAAACAAGGGTGTAGGTGACCCAACGAGTCACAGAGCCGAGTACCTCTGAGATACTTTAACTTTACTCAGTTTGGCGGGTTTCACTTTGCTCTGAGATTTGGAAGTTGTGGGAACATCGGCGTAAAATCACACGTATTAATGTGAAATACGTCTGTTTTCTCATATGTCGAGCGGCTGTGAGAAGCGGAACTTTGCGTAAAAAATTATGCGGTTCGTCCGGGATTTGGCCCGAGAACTCTCGCATTTCAAGTGTGATCATTACGAAGCGAGAATCATACCCCTAGACCAACGAGCCGCCGACAGTGAAAAGCGCAGCTCTCAGATTCTGACGGTAGTGAGAAAAGATATTCGGCCCATCGTGCTTGTGCTGTCCCTCACAGACCGATCTAATTAGTCCCCCTCGCCATTGTCCTGCAAATGTTATCATTTAGATGAATATATTATTAATTTGAGACATGACATGAGCAAAGGACAGCATCAATGCAAGTAAAAGGGGAATTTGGCGCTGAGGTAAATTTGAATGAAAAAACGACCAGGGAGATCAAAGCTGCAAGACAACGACGACGAGGACGTGATTCGAACCCATGCGTGTATACCACAATGAATTAACAGTCCATCGCCTTAACCTCTCGGCCACCTCGTCTATTCTGTCTCGCATCGTCAGCCATTCAATCTCCTGCTTTTTGTATCCAAACAGAAAAAATGTGCAAGAAAGTCCACTTCACAGCTTGCTCTGCCCGTGCATGCAGATCGACAATGATGAAAACGTGCCATTCGATTATTTTAGCAAACTGCCTTACTTTACTTCAGGTGAGTGTCTGGAAGAGAGTGTTGATTTCTCGGCAGAATCATAACAAAGAATATAAAATTTCACGCAGCGACCTCAGTCGAACTCGAAACTGCAATAATTTGCTAACTTCGCGGTTATAATTCAAGTCAGACGCCTTATCCATTAGGCCACGTGGCCTCTGCCATGATGGGATATTGTGTCGTTGTGTATATTGGGAGCAAATTCGGGGCAACTGCAATAGCAAGGAGTGGATTTCGGAAAAGATGAGCATATTTTGAGTGAATGAACAGATGCACTGCGATCTGGGTGCGCACCGCCGCAGGCAACCCCAATGCAAATTGGAATACAACAGTTTAACAATTCGGTCATTGCAGCTGAAATCATACTCCTTCTCAAACTATACAGGATGACACGGGTTTATGAGAAAATCCGTTTTAAAAGGAAAGATTATGAATCGGAACTGACAACCAGCCTGTTTAAACAGACACAGAATGATCCGGGACTGCAAGGACATCCCTTTTACCCAGATACAGAATGACACATGACTGACAGCAATTCCATTTTAAAAGAATAAGGTGAGATTTCTATCATCCCTGAAGGCAATTGTGCAGTGGGGCTCAGGACCACGCGGGGCAGAGACGGTTATTGAAGCCCCAGGTGATAGACAGGCAGGAAGGAGGGAGGGACGTAAAACCAGTCTGGACTGAAATATATATATATTTAACATTTTTAGAAAATGAATGCATTTAAATTGTATTTAAAAAAAATTGAATTTGAGTTGTTTTAAATAAATACATAAATGATTCATAATCTATGTATTTTTTGATTGAACGAAATCTGTGTAACGAGAATAATTCCATTGGAAATGAGTGGTGCAGTAAATAAATACCCAACCACAGTAAGCCCATGGTGGAAGACAAGCATGAGGGAAGATGTGGGCAATAATGGCGATCTTTTAAAGTAGCGTGTGTCTTTCTGCTGGATCTGACAGCAGCTGCTTGTGCTGTGAAATAGGTCAAATGTAATAGAGCCCAGCGCAGGCAGAACAGAAAAAGCATATTTATTTTGGAAGTTAAAAATTTGGGATTATATTTAAATATACACACATATATATACATGGATAAACAAAGTCAGTCAATTCTTGTCTTGTCTTGTCTTGGTTTGATTTGATTTGAATTTGAAAATAAGGATGGAGGATGTCATCATATCACACAGCCCACACGCAAGCCCTGGCTAAAATCGCTATATTTCTAACTTGTGTATTTTCCCTTCTTTCAGATGTGGAATAGCAAAATGCCACAGCAGATTCTTCTACCGTCAGACAGTCCACGAAGGAGTGTTCAATCAAATCAGTACGGTTTCAAGTTGCATGTAATGCATTTTTCTCACATGACAGTAAGATCGCACAGCACGTTTGCACACTCTCTAGCTTACACAAATACACAAACAAACTAAAATTCCTTAAACTCCAAAGGCAGGTTTGGAAATTTGAAATTGGAAATCAGGGACAGACAGCACATCCCTTTTAAACAGACACAGAATAATGACGGTCTGATAGCACACCATTTTAAAGAGACAGAGAATGATCTCGGACAAAAAGCACATCCCCTTAAAAGGGACACGGAAATAGAATGAATAAAAACAGATAAATATGCAAAACTCGGCAGGTCGTGCAGAATTTGTGGAGGAAGAATCCGGTTTCACGTTCTGTCGGATAATCATTCCGATATTTTATGAAAAAGTTAAAGATTACAGATTTTTTCAACAAAAATAGCGGCTGGAAAAAATACGCAGCGAGAAAGGTAAAATGGGAACGTCTGTGATACAGTGGAACGCAGGAGTGATTAAATAATACATGGCACAATGGAGAAAGGCAAAGTGCGTGGTAATCGGGCAATAACGGAACAAAGGATCGTCCAGAGGAGGTGTTAGTGGGAATAGCAGAACCATTACCAGACAATGGGAGCGGTGCTTATGATCCGATACGTTGAACATAATGTTGAGGCCAGAAGACGAGAACATGCCTACAATATAGGGTGTCACCGCCTTTTAATCAGACCAGGCAGCTTTGCCAGCCCGGATTGATGTCCTGTCCGCTTTGAATTCGGCAGCCAAGGGACTAATTCAAAAGGCAGCTTCTCTCATCTTTTCAGCTCTAGAGAAACAGGACGCACTCATATTCAGGGCAGAGGTGGAGATTGACGCTGAATGTAAGATTATCCCAATTGAGGTGAACTTATGCGTTCAGATAGGAAGATATACTGATCAAGTATTGGCCGGAACCAAACAAGGGTTCAGGTTATCCAACGAGTCACAGAGCCGAGTACCTCTGAGATATTTTAACTTTACTCAATTTGGCGGGTTTCACTTTGCTCTGGGATTTGGATGCTAATGAAACATCGGCGTAAAATCACACGTTTTAACGTGAAATATGTCTGTTTTCTCACATGTCGAGCGGCTGTTAGAAGCGGAGTTTTGAATAAAACATGGCGGGGCTACACCGGGATTTGGCCCGTGATCTCTCGCATTTAAAATGTGATTATTCCGAAGCGAGATTCATAACCGTGGACCAACGAGCCGCCGACAGTGAAAAGCGCAGCTCTCAGATTCTGACGGTGGTGTGAAATGATATTATGGCCCATCGTGCATGTGCTGTCTCTCAGATACCTATCTAATTCGTGCCCCTCGCCATTGTACTGCAACTGTTCTCCTTTTGACGAATATATTATTAATTTGAGACATGACATGAGAAAAGTACAGCATCCCTGTAAGTAAAAGGGGAATTTGGCGATGAGGTTAAATGTGAATGTCAAAAAGTGGTTAAGCTGCAAGACAACGACGACGAGAATGGGATTCGAACCCATGTGTGCAGAGCATAATGGATTAGCAGTCCATCGCCTTAATCTCTCGGCCACCTCGTCTCTGCTATGAGACATCGTCAGCCATTCAATCTCCTGCTTTTTGTATCCAAACAGAAATAATGTGCAAGAAAGTCCACTTCACAGCTTGCTCTGCCCGTGCATGCAGATCGACAATGATGAAAACTTGCCATGAGATTCTTTGAGCAAACAGCCTTCCTTCACTTCAGGTGAGTGACTGGAAGAGATGGTTGGTTTCTCGGCAGAATCACAACAAAGAATATAAAATTTCACGTAGCGAGCTTAGTTGACCCCGGCAGGACTCGAACCTGCAATCTTCTGATAACTTTGCGGTTAAAATCGAAGTCAGACGCCTCGTCTATTAGGCCACGCGGCCGCTGCCAGCACCAATCATTGTGTTGTTGTGTATATTGCGAGCAAATTCGGGGCAACTGCAAGATGAAGGAGTGGATTTAGGAAAAGATGAGCATATTTCGAGTGAATGAACAGATGCACTGCGATCTGGGTGCGCACCGGCGCTGGCAACCCCAATGTAAGTTGGAACACTATAGTTTAACAATTCGGTCATTGCAGCTGAAATCATACTCCTTCTCAAACAATACAGGATGAGCCGGGTTTCTGAGAAAATCCGTTTTAAAGGGAAAGATTATGGACCGGAACTGACAACCAGCCCAATAAACAGACACAGAATGATCCGGGATTGCAAGGACATCCCTTTTACCCAGATGCAGAATGACCCTTGACTGACAGCAGTCCCCTTTTAAAAGAATAAAGTGAGATTTCGATCATCCCTGAAGGCAATTGTGCAGTGGGGCTCAGGACCACGCGGCGCAGAGACTGTTATTGAAGCCACAGGTGATAGACAAGGAGGGAGGGAGGGAGGGAGGGACGAAAAACCAGCCCAGTCTGAAACACACAAACAAACTAATATTCCTTAACCTCCAAAGGCAGGTTTTGAAATTTCAAATTGGAAATCGGGGACAGACAGCACATCCCTTTGAAACAGACACAGAATGATGAGGGTCCGATAGCACACCATTTTACAGAGACAGAGAATGATCTCGGACAGACAGCAAATCCCCTTAAAAGGGACACGGAAATAGAATGAATAAAAACAGATAAATATGTAAAACTCGGCAGGTCGTGCAGATTTTGTGGAGGAAGAATCCGATTTCACGTTCTGTCGGATAATAATTCCGATATTTCAGGAAAAAGTTAAAGATTACAGATGTTTTCAACAAAAATAGCGCCTGGAAAAAATACGCAGCGAGAAATGTCAAATGGGAACGTTTGTGATGCAGCGGAACGAAGGAGTAATTAAATAATACATGGCACAATGGAGAAAGGCAAAGTGGGTGGTAATCGGGCAATAACGTAACAAAGGATGGTCCAGAGGAAGTGTTAGTGGGAATAGCAGAACCATTACCAGACAATGGGAGCGGTGCTTATCACCCGATATGTTGAACCTAATGTTGAGACCAGAAGACGAGAACATGCTTACAATATAGGCTGTCACCGCCTTTTAATCAGACCAGGCAGCTTTGCCAGCCCGGATTGATTTCCTGTATGCTTTGAATTCGGTAGCCAAGGGACGAATTCAAAAGGCAGCTTCTCTCATCTTTTCAGCTCTAGAGAACCAGGAGGCACACATATTCAGGGCAGAGGTGGAGATTGACGCTGAACGTATGCTTATCCCAATTGAGGTGAACTTATGCGTACAGACAGGAAAATATACTGATCAAGTATCGGCCGGAACCAAACAAGGCTTTAGGTTATCCAACGAGTCACAGAGCCGAGTACCTCTGAGATATTTTAACTTTACTCAGTTTGGCGGGTTTCACTTTGCTCTGGGATTTGGATGCGAAGGGAACATCGGCGTAAAATCACACGTTTTAACGTGAAATACGTCTGTTTTCTCACATGTCGAGCGGCTGTTAGAAGCGGAACTTTGAGTAAAACATGGCGGGGCTCGTCCGGGATTTGGCCCGTGACTCTCGCATTTCAAATGTGATCATTCCGAAGGGAGAATCATAACCGTGGACCAACGAGCCGCCGACAGTGAAAAGCGCAGCTCTCAGATTCTGACGGTGGTAGAGAAATGATATTATGGCCCATCGTGCATGTGCTGTCTCTCAGATACCTATCTAATTAGTGCCCCTCGCCATTGTACTGCAACTGTTCTCCTTTTGACCAATATATTATTAATTTGAGATATGACATGACGAAAGTACAGCATCCCTGTAAGTAAAAGGGGAATTTGGCGATGAGGTTAAATGTGAATGTCAAAAAGTGGTTAAGCTGCAAGACAACGACGACGAGAATGGGTTCGAACCCTTGCGTGCTTAAGGGGTTGACTGTGGATGGGCAATGGCAGACATTTAGAGACCGCATGGATGAACTACAACAATTGTACATTCCTGTCTGGCGTAAAAATAAAAAAGGGAAGGTGGCTCAACCGTGGCTCTCTTGGGAAATCAGCGATAGTATTAAAGCCAAGGAAATGGCATACAAATTGGCCAGAAATAGCAGCGAACCTGGGGACTGGGAGAAATTTAGAACTCAGCAGAGGAGTACAAAGGGTTTGGTTAGGGCAGGGAAAATGGAGTACGAGAAGAAGCTTGCAGGGAACATTAAGGCGGATTGCAAAAGTTTCTATAGGTATGTAAAGAGAAAAAGGTTAGTAAAGACAAACGTAGGTCCCCTGCAGTCAGAATCAGGGGAAGTCATAACGGGAACAAAGAAATGGCAGACCAATTGAACAAGTACTTTGGTTCAGTATTCACTAAGGAGGACACAAACAACCTTCCGGATATAAAAGTGGTCAGAGGGTCTATTAAGGAGGAGGAACTGAGGGAAATCTTTATTAGTCGGGAAATTGTGTTGGGGAAATTGATGGGATTGAAGGCCGATAAATCCCCAGGGCCTGATGGACTGCATCCCAGAGTACTTAAGGAGGTGGCCTTGGAAATAGCGGATGCATTGATAGTCATTTTCCAACATTCCATTGACTCTGGATCAGTTCCTATCGAGTGGAGGGTAGCCAATGTAACCCCACTTTTTAAAAAAGGAGGGAGAGAGAAAGCAGGGAATTATAGACCGGTCAGCCTGACCTCAGTAGTGGGTAAAATGATGGAATCAATTATTAAGTATGTCATAGCAGCGCATTTGGAAAATGGTGACATGATAGGTCCAAGTCAGCATGGATTTGTGAAAGGGAGATCATGCTTGACAAATCTTCTGGAATTTTTTGAGGATGTTTCCAATAAAGTGGACAAAGGAGTACCAGTTGATGTGGTATATTTGGACTTTCAGAAGGCTTTCGACAAGGTCCCACACAGGAGATTAATGTGCAAAGTTAAAGCACATGGGATTGGGGGTAGTGTGCTGACGTGGATTGAGAACTGGTTGTCAGACAGGAAGCAAAGAGTAGGAGTAAATGGGTACTTTTCGGAATGGCAGGCAGTGACTAGTTGGGTACCGCAGGGTTCTGTGCTGGGGCACCAGCTGTTTACATTGTACATTAATGATTTAGACGAGGGGATTAAATGTAGTATCTCCAAATTTGCGGATGACACTAAGTTGGGTGGCAGTGTGAGCTGCGAGGAGGATGCTATGAGGCTATAGAGTGACTTGGATAGGTTAGGTGAGTGGGCAAATGCGTGGCAGATGAAGTATAATGTGGATAAATGTGAGGTTATCCACTTTGGTGGTAAAAACAGAGAGACAGACTATTATCTGAATGGTGACAGTTTAGGAAAAGGGGAGGGGCAACGAGACCTGGGTGTCATGGTACATCAGTCATTGAAGGTTGGCATGCAGGTACAGCAGGCGGTTAAGAAAGCAAATGGCATGTTGGCCTTCATTGCGAGGGGATTTGAGTACAGGGGCAGGGAGGTGTTGCTACAGTTGTACAGGGCCTTGGTGAGGCCACACCTGGAGTATGGTGTACAGTTTTGGTCTCCTAACTTGAGGAAGGACATTCTTGCTATTGAGGGAGTGCAGCGAAGATTCACCAGACTGATTCCCGGGATGGTGGGACTGACCTATCAAGAAAGACTGGATCAACTGGGATTGTATTCACTGGAGTTCAGAAGAGTGAGAGGGGACCTCATAGAAACGTTTAAAATTCTGATGTGTTTGGACAGGTTGGATGCAGGAAGAATGTTCCCAATGTTGGGGAAGTCCAGAACCAGGGGTCACAGTCTAAGGATAAGGGGTAAGGCATTTAGGACCGAGATAAGGAGAAACTTCTTCACCCAGAGAGTGGTGAACCTGTGGAATTCTCTACCACAGAAAGTAGTTGAGGCCAATTCACTAAATATATTCAAAAGGGAGTTAGATGAAGTCCTTACTACCCGGGGGATCAAGGGGTATGGCGTGAAAGCAGGAAGTGGGTAATGAAGTTTCATGTTCAGCCATGAACTCATTGAATGGCGGTGCAGGCTAGAAGGGCTGAATGGCCTGCTCCTGCACCTATTTTCTATGTTTCTATGTTTCTATGTGCAGAGCATAATGGATTAGCAGTCCATCGCCTTAATCTCTCGGCCACCTGGTCTCTGCTATAAGACATCGTCAGCCATTCAATCTCCTGCTTTTTGTATCCAAACAGAAATAATGTGCAAGAAAGTGCACGTCACAGCTTGCTCTGCCCGTGCATGCAGATCGACAATGATGAAAACTTGCCATGAGATTCTTTGAGCAAACAGCCTTCCTTCACTTCAGGTGAGTGACTGGAAGAGATGGTTGGTATCTCGGCAGAATCACAACAAAGAATATAAAATTTCACGTAGCGAGCTAAGTTGACCGCGGCAGGACACGAACCTGCAATTTTCTGATAATTTTGGGGTTGTAATCGAAGTCAGACGCCTTATCCGTTATGCCACGCGGCCGCTGCCAGCCACATTTGTTGTGTTGTTGTGTATATTGCGAGCAAATTCGGGGCAACTGCAATATCAAGGAGTGGATTTAGGAAAAGATGAGCATATGTCGAGTGAATGAACAGATGCACTGCGATCTGGGTGCGCACCGGCGCAGGCAACCCCAATGTAAATTGGAACACTATAGTTTGACAATTCGGTCATTGCAGCTGAAATCATACTCCTTCTCAAACAATACAGGATGACCCGGGTTTATGAGAAAATCCGTTTTAAAGGGAAAGATTATGAACCGGAACTGACAACCAGCCCATTTAAACAGACACAGAATGATCCGGGATTGCAAGGACATCCCTTTTACCCAGATGCAGAATGACCCTTCACTGACAGCAGTCCCCTTTTAAAAGAATAAAGTGAGATTTCGATCATCCCTGAAGGCAATTGTGCAGTGGGGCTCAGGACCACGCGTCGCAGAGACTGTTATTGAAGCCACAGGTGATAGACAAGGAGGGAGGGAGGGACGTAAAACCAGCTCAGTCTGAAACACACAAACAAACTAATATTCCTTAACCTCCAAAGGCAGGTTTTGAAATTTCAAATTGGAAATCAGGGACAGACAGCACATCCCTTTGAAACAGACACAGAATGATGAGGGTCTGGTAGCACACCATTTTACAGAGACAGAGAATGATCTCGGACAGACAGCAAATCCCCTTAAAAGGGACACGGAAATAGAATGAATAAAAACAGATAAATATGTAAAACTCGGCAGGATGTGCAGATTTTGTGGAGGAAGAATCCGGTTTCACGTTCTGTCGGATAATCATTCCGATATTTCAGGAAAAAGTTAAAGATTACAGATGTTTTCAACAAAAATAGCGCCTGGAAACAATACGCAGCGAGAATGTCAAATGGGAACGTTTGTGATGCAGCGGAACGCAGGAGTGATTAAATAATACATGGCACAATGGAGAAAGGCAAAGTGGGTGGTAATCGGGCAATAACGTAACAAAGGATGGTCCAGAGGAGGTGTTAGTGGGAATAGCAGAACCATTACCAGACAATAGGAGCGGTGCTTATCATCCGATACGTTGAACCGAATGTTGAGGCCAGAAGATGAGAACATGCTTACAATATAGGCTGTCACCGCCTTTTAGTCAGACCAGGCAGCTTTGCCAGCCCGGATTGATTTCCTGTCCGCTTTGAATTCTGCAGCCAAGGGACGAATTCAAAAGGCAGCTTCTCTCATCTTTTCAGCTCTAGAGAAACAGGAAGCACACATATTCAGGGCAGAGGTGGAGATTGACGCTGAATGTATGCTTATCCCAATTGAGGTGAACTTATGCGTACAGACAGGAAGATATACTGATCAAGTATCGGCCGGAACCAAACAAGGCTTTCGGTTATCCAACGAGTCACAGAGCCGAGTACCTCTGAGATATTTTAACTTTACTCAGTTTGGCGGGTTTCACTTTGCTCTGGGATTTGGGTGCTAAGGGAACATCGGCGTAAAATCACAAGTTTTAACGTGAAATACGTCTGTTTTCTCACATGTCGAGCGGCTGTTAGAAGCGGAACTTTGAGTATAACATGGCGGGGCTCGTCCGGGATTTGGCCTGTGACCTCTCGCATTTCAAATGTGATCATTCCGAAG
This sequence comes from Pristiophorus japonicus, assembly GCF_044704955.1. Lineage (NCBI taxonomy): Eukaryota > Metazoa > Chordata > Chondrichthyes > Pristiophoridae > Pristiophorus > Pristiophorus japonicus. The sequence goes on along the minus strand of NW_027253543.1, from coordinate 8,245,772 downwards.
GGAGAATCATAACCATGGACCAACGAGCCGCCGACAGTGAAAAGCGCAGCTCTCAGATTCTGACGGTGGTGAGAAATGATATTATGGCCCATCGTGCATGTGCTGTCTCTCAGATACCTATCTAATTAGTGCCCCTCGCCATTGTACTGCAACTGTTCTCCTTTTGACGAATATATTATTAATTTGAGACATGACATGAGGAAAGTACAGCATCCCTGTAAGTAAAAGGGGAATTTGGCGATGAGGTTAAATGTGAATGTCAAAAAGTGATTAAGCTGCAAGCCAACGACGACGAGAATGGGATTCGAACCCAAGCGTGCAGAGCAGAATGGATTATCAGTCCATCGCCTTAATTTCTCGGCCACATCGTTTCTGCTATAAGACATCGTCAGCCATTCAATCTCCTGCTTTTTGTATCCAAACAGAAATAATGTGCAAGAAAGTCCACTTCACAGCTTGCTCTGCTCGTGCATGCAGATCGACAATGATGAAAACTTGCCATGAGATTCTTTGAGCAAACAGCCTTCCTTCACTTCAGGTGAGTGACTGGAAGAGATGGTTGGTTTCTCGGCAGAATCACAACAAAGAATATAAAATGTCTCGTAGCGAGCTAAGTTGACCGCGGCAGGACTCGAACCTGCAATTTTCTGATAACTTTGCGGTTGTCATCGAAGTCAGACGCCTTATCCATTAGGCCACGCGGCCGCTGCCAGCGACATTCATTGTGTTGTTGTATATATTGCAAGCAAATTCGGGTCAACTGCAATATCAAGGAGTGGATTAAGGAAAAGATGAGCATATGTCGAGTGAATGAACAGATGCACTGCGATCTGGGTGCGCACCGGCGCAGGCAACCCCAATGTAAATTGGAACACTATAGTTTAACAATTCGGTCATTGCAGCTGAAATCATACTCCTTCTCAAACAATACAGGATGACCCGGGTTTATGAGAAAATCCGTTTTAAAGGGAAAGATTATGAACCGGAACTGAGAAACCAGCCCATTTAAACAGACACAGAATGATCCGGGATTGCAAGGACATCCCTTTTACCCAGATGCAGAATGACCCTTGACAGACAGCAGTTCCCTTTTAAAAGAATAAAGTGAGATTTCGATCATCCCTGAAGGCAATTGTGCAGTGGGGCTCAGGACCACGCGGCGCAGAGACTGTTATTGAAGCCACAGGTGATAGACAAGGAGGGAGGGACGTAAAACCAGCTCAGTCTGAAACACACAAACTAATATTCCTTAACCTCCAAAGGCAGGTTTTTAAATTTCAAATTGGAAATCCGGGACAGACAGCACATCCCTTTAAAACACACAGAATGATGAGGGTCTGATAGCACACCATTTTACAGAGACAGAGAATGATCTTGGACAGACAGCAAATCCCCTTAAAAGGGACACGGAAATAGAATGAATAAAAACAGATAAATATGTAAAACTTGGCAGGTCGTGCAGATTTTGTGGAGGAAGAATCCGGTTTCACGTTCTGTCGGATAATCATTCCGATATTTCAGGAAAAAGTTAAAGATTACAGATGTTTTCAACAAAAATAGCGCCTGGAAAAAATACGCAGCGAGAAATGTCAAATGGGAACGTTTGTGATGCAGCGGAACGAAGGAGTGATTAAATAATACATGGCACAATGGAGAAAGGCAAAGTGGGTGGTAACCGGGCAATAAAGTAACAAAGGATGGTGCAGAGGAAGTGTTAGTGGGAATAGCAGAACCATTACCAGACAATGGGAGCGGTGCTTATCATCCGATACGTTGAACCTAATGTTGAGGCCAGAAGACGAGAACATGCTTACAATATAGGCTGTCACCGTCTTTTAATCAGACCAGGCAGTTTTGCCAGCCCGGATTGATTTCCTGTATGCTTTGAATTCGGCAGCCAAGGGCCGAATTCAAAAAGCAGCTTCTCTCATCTTTTCAGCTCTAGAGAACCAGGACGCACACATATTCAGGGCAGAGGTGGAGATTGACGCTGAATGTATGCTTATCCCAATTGAGGTGAACTTATGCGTACAGACAGGAAGATATACTGATCAAGTATCGGCCGGAACCAAACAAGGCTTTCGGTTATCCAACGAGTCACAGAGCCGAGTACCTCTGAGATATTTTAACTTTACTCAGTTTGGCGGGTTTCACTTTGCTCTGGGATTTGGATGCTAAGGGAACATCGGCGTAAAATCACACGTTTTAACGTGAAATACGTCTGTTTTCTCACATGTCGAGCGGCTATTAGAAGTGGAAATTTGAGTAAAACATGGCGGGGCTCGTCCGGGATTTGGCCCGTGATTCTCGCATTTCAAATGTGATCATTCCGAAGTGAGAATCATAACCGTGGACCAACGAGCCGCCGACAGTGAAAAGCGCAGCTCTCAGATTCTGACGGTTGTGAGAAATTATATTATGGCCCATCGTGCATGTGCTGTCTCTCAGATATCTATCTAATTAGTGCCCCTCGCCATTGTACTGCAACTGTTTTCCTTTTGACGAATATATTATTAATTTGAGACATGACATGAGGAAAGTACAGCATCCCTGTTCGTAAAAGGGGAATTTGGCGATGAGGTTAAATGTGAATGTCAAAATGTGGTTCAGCTGCAAGACAACGACGACGAGAATGGGATTCGAACCCATGCGTGCAGAGCATAATGGATTAGCAGTCCATCGCCTTAACCTCTCGGCCACCTCGTCTCTGCTATAAGATATCGTCAGCCATTCAATCTCCTGCTTTTTGTATCCAAACAGAAATAATGTGCAAGAAAGTCCACTTCACAGCTTGCTCTGCCCGTGCATGCAGATCGACAATGATGAAAACTTGCCATGAGATTCTTTGAGCAAACAGCCTTCCTTCACTTCAGGTGAGTGACTGGAAGAGATGGTTGGTTTCTCGGCAGAATCACAACAAAGAATATAAAATGTCTCGTAGCGATCTAAGTTGACCGCGGCAGGACTCGAACCTGCAATCTTCTGATAACTTTGCGGTTGTCATCGAAGTCAGACGCCTTATCCATTAGGCCACGCGGCCGCTGCCAGCAACATTCATGGTGTGGTTGTATATATTGCGAGCAAATTCGGGGCAACTGCAATATCAAGGAGTGGATTTAGGAAAAGATGAGCATATTTCGAGTGAATGAACAGATGCACTGCGATCTGGGTGCGCACCGGCGCAGGCAACCCCAATGTAAATTGGAACACTATAGTTTAACAATTCGGTCATTGCAGCTGAAATCATACTCCTTCTCAAAGAATACAGGATGACCCGGGTTTATGAGAAAATCCGTTTTAAAGGGAAAGATTATGAACCGGAACTGACAACCAGCCCATTTAAACAGACACAGAATGATCCGGGATTGCAAGGACATCCCTTTTACCCAGATGCAGAATGACCCTTGACTGACAGCAGTTCCCTTTTAAAAGAATAAAGTGAGATTTCGATCATCCCTGAAGGCAATTGTGCAGTGGGGCTCAGGACCACGCGGCGCAGAGACTGTTATTGAAGCCACAGGTGATAGACAAGGAGGGAGGGAAGGACGTAAAACCAGCCCAGTCTGAAACACACAAACAAACTAATATTCCTTAACCTCCAAAGGCAGGTTTTGAAATTTCAAATTGGAAATCCGGGACAGACAGCACATCCCTTTGAAACAGACACAGAATGATGAGGGTCTGATAGCACACCATTTTACAGAGACAGAGAATGATCTTGGACAGACAGCAAATCCCCTTAAAAGGGACACGGAAATAGAATGAATAAAAACAGATAAATATGTAAAACTCGGCAGGTCGTGCAGATTTTGTGGAGGAAGAATCCGGTTTCACGTTCTGTCGGATAATAATTCCGATATTTCAGGAAAAAGTTAAAGATTACAGATGTTTTCAACAAAAATAGCGCCTGGAAAAAATACGCAGCGAGAAATGTCAAATGGGAACGTTTGTGATGCAGCGGAACGAAGGAGTAATTAAATAATACATGGCACAATGGAGAAAGGCAAAGTGGGTGGTAATCGGGCAATAACATAACAAAGGATGGTCCAGAGGAAGTGTTAGTGGGAATAGCAGAACCAATACCAGACAATGGGAGCGATGCTTATCATCCGATACGTTGAACCTAATGTTGAGGCCAGAAGACGAGAACATGCTTACAATATAGGCTGTCACCGCCTTTTAATCAGACCAGGCAGCTTTGCCAGCCCAGATTGATTTCCTGTATGCTTTGAATTCGGCAGCCAAGGGACGAATTCAAAAAGCAGCTTCTCTCATCTTTTCAGCTCTAGAGAACCAGGACGCACACATATTCAGGGCAGAGGTGGAGATTGACGCTGAATGTATGCTTATCCCAATTGAGGTGAACTTATGCGTACAGACAGGAAGATATACTGATCAAGTATCGGCCGGAACCAAACAAGGCTTTCGGTTATCCAACGAGTCACAGAGCCGAGTACCTCTGAGATATTTTAACTTTACTCAGTTTGGCGGGTTTCACTTTGCTCTGGGATTTGGATGCTGAGGGAACATCGGCGTAAAATCACACGTTTTAACGTGAAATACGTCTGTTTTCTCACATGTCGAGCGGCTGTTAGAAGCGGAAATTTGAGTAAAACATGGCGGGGCTCGTCCGGGATTTCGCCCGTGACTCTCGCATTTCAAATGTGATCATTCCGAAGGGAGAATCATAACCGTGGACCAACGAGCCGCCGACAGTGAAAAGCGCAGCTCTCAGATTCTGACGGTGGTGAGAAATGATATTATGGCCCATCGTGCATGTGCTGTCTCTCAGATACCTATCTAATTAGTTACCCTCGCCATTGTACTGCAACTGTTCTCCTTTTGACCAATATATTATTAATTTGAGACATGACATGAGGAAAGTACAGCATCCCTGTAAGTAAAAGGGGAATTTGGCGATGAGGTTAAATGTGAATGTCAAAAAGTGGTTAAGCTGCAAGACAACGACGACGAGAATGGGATTCGAACCCATGCGTGCAGAGCACAATGGATTAGCAGTCCATCGCCTTAACCTCTCGGCCACCTCGTCTCTGCTATAAGATATCGTCAGCCATTCAATCTCCTGCTTTTTGTATCCAAACAGAAATAATGTGCAAGAAAGTCCACTTCACAGCTTGCTCTGCCCGTGCATGCAGATCGACAATGATGAAAACTTGCCATGAGATTCTTTGAGCAAACAGCCTTCCTTCACTTCAGGTGAGTGACTGGAAGAGATGGTTGGTTTCTCGGCAGAATCAAAACAAAGAATATAAAATGTCTCGTAGCGATCTAAGTTGACCGCGGCAGGACTCGAACCTGCAATCTTCTGACAAATTTGCGGTTGTCATCGAAGTCAGACGCCTTATCCATTAGGCCACGCGGCCGCTGCCAGCAACATTCATGGTGTTGTTGTATATATTGCGAGCAAATTCGGGGCAACTGCAATATCAAGGAGTGGATTTAGGAAAAGATGAGCATATTTCGAGTGAATGAACAGATGCACTGCGATCTGGGTGCGCACCGGCGCAGGCAACCCCAATGTAAATTGGAACACTATAGTTTAACAATTCGGTCATTGCAGCTGAAATCATACTCCTTCTCAAAGAATACAGGATGACCCGGGTTTATGAGAAAATCCGTTTTAAAGGGAAAGATTATGAACCGGAACTGACAACCAGCCCATTTAAACAGACACAGAATGATCCGGGATTGCAAGGACATCCCTTTTACCCAGATGCAGAATGACCCTTGACTGACAGCAGTTCCCTTTTAAAAGAATAAAGTGAGATTTCGATCATCCCTGAAGGCAATTGTGCAGTGTTGCTCAGGACCACGCGGCGCAGAGACTGTTGTTGAAGCCACAGGTGATAGACAAGGAGGGAGGGAAGGACGTAAAACCAGCCCAGTCTGAAACACACAAACAAACTAATATTCCTTAACCTCCAAAGGCAGGTTTTGAAATTTCAAATTGGAAATCCGGGACAGACAGCACATCCCTTTGAAACAGACACAGAATGATGAGGGTCTGATAGCACACCATTTTACAGAGACAGAGAATGATCTTGGACAGACAGCAAATCCCCTTAAAAGGGACACGGAAATAGAATGAATAAAAACAGATAAATATGTAAAACTCGGCAGGTCGTGCAGATTTTGTGGAGGAAGAATCCGGTTTCACGTTCTGTCGGATAATAATTCCGATATTTCAGGAAAAAGTTAAAGATTACAGATGTTTTCAACAAAAATAGCGCCTGGAAAAAATACGCAGCGAGAAATGTCAAATGGGAACGTTTGTGATGCAGCGGAACGAAGGAGTAATTAAATAATACATGGCACAATGGAGAAAGGCAAAGTGGGTGGTAATCGGGCAATAACGTAACAAAGGATGGTCCAGAGGAAGTGTTAGTGGGAATAGCAGAACCATTACCAGACAATGGGAGCGATGCTTATCATCCGATACGTTGAACCTAATGTTGAGGCCAGAAGACGAGAACATGCTTACAATATAGGCTGTCACCGCCTTTTAATCAGACCAGGCAGCTTTGCCAGCCCAGATTGATTTCCTGTATGCTTTGAATTCGGCAGCCAAGGGACGAATTCAAAAAGCAGCTTCTCTCATCTTTTCAGCTCTAGAGAACCAGGACGCACACATATTCAGGGCAGAGGTGGAGATTGACGCTGAATGTATGCTTATCCCAATTGAGGTGAACTTATGCGTACAGACAGGAAGATATACTGATCAAGTATCGGCCGGAACCAAACAAGGCTTTCGGTTATCCAACGAGTCACAGAGCCGAGTACCTCTCAGATATTTTAACTTTACTCAGTTTGGCGGGTTTCACTTTGCTCTGGGATTTGGATGCTGAGGGAACATCGGCGTAAAATCACACGTTTTAACGTAAAATACGTCTGTTTTCTCACATGTCGAGCGGCTGTTAGAAGCGGAAATTTGAGTAAAACATGGCGGGGCTCGTCCGGGATTTCGCCCGTGACTCTCGCATTTCAAATGTGATCATTCCGAAGGGAGAATCATAACCGTGGACCAACGAGCCGCCGACATTGAAAAGCGCAGCTCTCAGATTCTGACGGTGGTGAGAAATGATATTATGGCCCATCGTGCATGTGCTGTCTCTCAGATACCTATCTAATTAGTGCCCCTCGCCATTGTACTGCAACTGTTCTCCTTTTGACCAATATATTATTAATTTGAGACATGACATGAGGAAAGTACAGCATCCCTGTAAGTAAAAGGGGAATTTGGCGATTAGGTTAAATGTGAATGTCAAAAAGTGTTCAACCTGCAAGCCAACGACGACGAGAATGGGATTCGAACCCATGCGTGCAGAGCACAATGGATTAGCAGTCCATCGCCTTAACTTCTCGGCCACCTCGTGTCTGTATAAGATATCGGCAGCCATTCAATCTCCTGCTTTTTGTATCCAAACAGAAATAATGTGCAAGAAAGTCCACTTCACAGCTTGCTCTGCCCGTGCATGCAGATCGACAATGATGAAAACTTGCCATGAGATTCTTTGAGCAAACAGCCTTCCTTCACTTCAGGTGAGTGAGTGGAAGAGATGGTTGGTTTCTCGGCAGAATCACAACAAAGAATATAAAATGTCTCGTAGCGAGCTAAGTTGACCACGGCAGGACTCGAACCTGCAATCTTCTGATAACTTTGCGGTTGTCATCGAAGGCAGACGGCTTATCCATTAGGCCACGCGGCCGCTGCCAGCGACATTCATTGTGTTGTTGTGTATATTGCGAGCAAATTCGGGGCAACTGCAATATCAAGGAGTGGATTTCGGAAAAGATGAGCATATTTCGAGTAATGAACAGATGCACTGCGATCTGGGTGCGCACCGGCGCAGGCAACCCCAATGTAAATTGGAACACTATAGTTTAACAATTCGGTCATTGCAGCTGAAATCATACTCCTTCTCAAAGAATACAGGATGACCCGGGTTTATGAGAAAATCCGTTTTAAAGGGAAAGATTATGAACCGGAATTGACAACCAGCCCATTTAAACAGACACAGAATGATCCGGGATTGCAAGGACATCCCTTTTACCCAGATGCAGAATGACCCTTGACTGACAGCAGTTCCCTTTTAAAAGAATAAAGTGAGATTTCGATCATCCCTGAAGGCAATTGTGCAGTGGGGCTCAGGACCACGCGGCGCAGAGACTGTTATTGAAGCCACAGGTGATAGACAAGGAGGGAGGGAAGGACGTAAAACCAGCCCAGTCTGAAACACACAAACAAACTAATATTCCTTAACCTCCAAAGGCAGGTTTTGAAATTTCAAGTTGGAAATCCGGGACAGACAGCACATCCCTTTGAAACAGACACAGAATGATGAGGGTCTGATTGCACACCATTTTACAGAGACAGAGAATGATCTTGGACAGACAGCAAATCCCCTTAAAAGGGACACGGAAATAGAATGAATAAAAACAGATAAATATGTAAAACTCGGCAGGTCGTGCAGATTTTGTGGAGGAAGAATCCGGTTTCACGTTCTGTCGGATAATAATTCCGATATTTCAGGAAAAAGTTAAAGATTACAGATGTTTTCAACAAAAATAGCGCCTGGAAAAAATACGCAGCGAGAAATGTCAAATGGGAACGTTTGTGATGCAGCGGAACGAAGGAGTAATTAAATAATACATGGCACAATGGAGAAAGGCAAAGTGGGTGGTAATCGGGCAATAACGTAACAAAGGATGGTCCAGAGGAAGTGTTAGTGGGAATAGCAGAACCATTACCAGACAATGGGAGCGATGCTTATCATCCGATACGTTGAACCTAATGTTGAGGCCAGAAGACGAGAACATGCTTACAATATAGGCTGTCACCGCCTTTTAATCAGACCAGGCAGCTTTGCCAGCCCAGATTGATTTCCTGTATGCTTTGAATTCGGCAGCCAAGGGACGAATTCAAAAAGCAGCTTCTCTCATCTTTTCAGCTCTAGAGAACCAGGACGCACACATATTCAGGGCAGAGGTGGAGATTGACGCTGAATGTATGCTTATCCCAATTGAGGTGAACTTATGCGTACAGACAGGAAGATATACTGATCAAGTATCGGCCGGAACCAAACAAGGCTTTCGGTTATCCAACGAGTCACAGAGCCGAGTACCTCTGAGTTATTTTAACTTTACTCAGTTTGGCGGGTTTCACTTTGCTCTGGGATTTGGATGCTGAGGGAACATCGGCGTAAAATCACACGTTTTAACGTGAAATACGTCTGTTTTCTCACATGTCGAGCGGCTGTTAGAAGCGGAAATTTGAGTAAAACATGGCGGGGCTCGTCCGGGATTTGGCCCGTGACTCTCGCATTTCAAATGTGATCATTCCGAAGGGAGAATCATAACCGTGGACCAACGAGCCGCCGACAGTGAAAAGCGCAGCTCTCAGATTCTGACGGTGGTGAGAAATGATATTATGGCCCATCGTGCATGTGCTGTCTCTCAGATACCTATCTAATTAGTGCCCCTCGCCATTGTACTGCAACTGTTCTCCTTTTGACCAATATATTATTAATTTGAGACATGACATGAGGAAAGTACAGCATCCCTGTAAGTAAAAGGGGAATTTGGCGATGAGGTTAAATGTGAATGTCAAAATGTGGTTAAGCTGCAAGACAACGACGACGAGAATGGGATTCGAACCCATGCGTACAGAGCACAATGGATTAGCAGTCCATCGCCTTAACCTCTCGGCCACCTCGTCTCTGCTATACGATATCGTCAGCCATTCAATCTCCTGCTTTTTGTATCCAAACAGAAATAATGTGCAAGAAAGTCCACTTCACAGCTTGCTCTGCCCGTGCATGCAGATCGACAATGATGAAAACTTGCCATGAGATTCTTTGAGCAAACAGCCTTCCTTCACTTCAGGTGAGTGACTGGAAGAGATGGTTGGTTTCTCGGCAGAATCACAACAAAGAATATAAAATGTCTCGTAGCGATCTAAGTTGACCGCGGCAGGACTCGAACCTGCAATCTTCTGATAACTTTGCGGTTGTCATCGAAGTCAGACGCCTTATCCATTAGGCCACGCGGCCGCTGCCAGCAGCATTCATGGTGTTGTTGTATATATTGCGAGCAAATTCGGGGCAACTGCAATATCAAGGAGTGGATTTAGGAAAAGATGAGCATATTTCGAGTGAATGAACAGATGCACTGCGATCTGGGTGCGCACCGGCGCAGGCAACCCCAATGTAAATTGGAACACTATAGTTTAACAATTCGGTCATTGCAGCTGAAATCATACTCCTTCTCAAAGAATACAGGATGACCCGGGTTTATGAGAAAATCCGTTTTAAAGGGAAAGATTATGAACCGGAACTGACAACCAGCCCATTTAAACAGACACAGAATGATCCGGGATTGCAAGGACATCCCTTTTACCCAGATGCAGAATGACCCTTGACTGACAGCAGTTCCCTTTTAAAAGAATAAAGTGAGATTTCGATCATCCCTGAAGGCAATTGTGCAGTGGGGCTCAGGACCACGCGGCGCAGAGACTGTTATTGAAGCCACAGGTGATAGACAAGGAGGGAGGGAAGGACGTAAAACCAGCCCAGTCTGAAACACACAAACAAACTAATATTCCTTAACCTCCAAAGGCAGGTTTTGAAATTTCAAATTGGAAATCCGGGACAGACAGCACATCCCTTTGAAACAGACACAGAATGATGAGGGTCTGATAGCACACCATTTTACAGAGACAGAGAATGATCTTGGACAGACAGCAAATCCCCTTAAAAGGGACACGGAAATAGAATGAATAAAAACAGATAAATATGTAAAACTCGGCAGGTCGTGCAGATTTTGTGGAGGAAGAATCCGGTTTCACGTTCTGTCGGATAATAATTCCGATATTTCAGGAAAAAGTTAAAGATTACAGATGTTTTTAACAAAAATAGCGCCTGGAAAAAATACGCAGCGAGAAATGTCAAATGGGAACGTTTGTGATGCAGCGGAACGAAGGAGTAATTAAATAATACATGGCACAATGGAGAAAGGCAAAGTGGGTGGTAATCGGGCAATAACGTAACAAAGGATGGTCCAGAGGAAGTGTTAGTGGGAATAGCAGAACCATTACCAGACAATGGGAGCGATGCTTATCATCCGATACGTTGAACCTAATGTTGAGGCCAGAAGACGAGAACATGCTTACAATATAGGCTGTCACCGCCTTTTAATCAGACCAGGCAGCTTTGCCAGCCCAGATTGATTTCCTGTATGCTTTGAATTCGGCAGCCAAGGGACGAATTCAAAAAGCAGCTTCTCTCATCTTTTCAGCTCTAGAGAACCAGGACGCACACATATTCAGGGCAGAGGTGGAGATTGACGCTGAGTGTATGCTTATCCCAAATGAGGTGAACTTATGCGTACAGACAGGAAGATATACTGATCAAGTATCGGCCGGAACCAAACAAGGCTTTCGGTTATCCAACGAGTCACAGAGCCGAGTACCTCTGAGATATTTTAACTTTACTCAGTTTGGCGGGTTTCACTTTGCTCTGGGATTTGGATGCTGAGGGAACATCGGCGTAAAATCACACGTTTTAACGTGAAATACGTCTGTTTTCTCACATGTCGAGCGGCTGTTAGAAGCGGAAATTTGAGTAAAACATGGCGGGGCTCGTCCGGGATTTGGCCCGTGACTCTCGCATTTCAAATGTGATCATTCCGAAGGGAGAATCATAACCGTGGACCAACGAGCCGCCGACAGTGAAAAGCGCAGCTCTCAGATTCTGACGGTGGTGAGAAATGATATTATGGCCCATCGTGCATGTGCTGTCTCTCAGATACCTATCTAATTAGTGCCCCTCGCCATTGTACTGCAACTGTTCTCCTTTTGACCAATATATTATTAATTTGAGACATGACATGAGGAAAGTACAGCATCCCTGTAAGTAAAAGGGGAATTTGGCGATGAGGTTAAATGTGAATGTCAAAAAGTGGTTAAGCTGCAAGACAACGACGACGACAATGGGATTCGAACCCATGCGTACAGAGCACAATGGATTAGCAGTCCATCGCCTTAACCTCTCGGCCACCTCGTCTCTGCTATAAGATATCGTCAGCCATTCAATCTCCTGCTTTTTGTATCCAAACAGAAATAATGTGCAAGAAAGTCCACTTCACAGCTTGCTCTGCCCGTGCATGCAGATCGACAATGATGAAAACTTGCCATGAGATTCTTTGAGCAAACAGCCTTCCTTCACTTCAGGTGAGTGACTGGAAGAGATGGTTGGTTTCTCGGCAGAATCACAACAAAGAATATAAAATGTCTCGTAGCGATCTAAGTTGACCGCGGCAGGACTCGAACCTGCAATCTTCTGATAACTTTGCGGTTGTCATCGAAGTCAGACGCCTTATCCATTAGGCCACGCGGCCGCTGCCAGCAGCATTCATGGTGTTGTTGTATATATTGCGAGCAAATTCGGGGCAACTGCAATATCAAGGAGTGGATTTAGGAAAAGATGAGCATATTTCGAGTGAATGAACAGATGCACTGCGATCTGGGTGCGCACCGGCGCAGGCAACCCCAATGTAAATTGGAACACTATAGTTTAACAATTCGGTCATTGCAGCTGAAATCATACTCCTTCTCAAACAATACAGGATGACCCGGGTTTATGAGAAAATCCGTTTTAAAGGGAAAGATTATGAACCGGAACTGACAACCAGCCCATTTAAACAGACACAGAATGATCCGGGATTGCAAGGACATCCCTTTTACCCAGATGCAGAATGACCCTTGACTGACAGCAGTTCCCTTTTAAAAGAATAAAGTGAGATTTCGATCATCCCTGAAGGCAATTGTGCAGTGGGGCTCAGGACCACGCGGCGCAGAGACTGTTATTGAAGCCACAGGTGATAGACAAGGAGGGAGGGAAGGACGTAAAACCAGCCCAGTCTGAAACACACAAACAAACTAATATTCCTTAACCTCCAAAGGCAGGTTTTGAAATTTCAAATTGGAAATCCGGGACAGACAGCACATCCCTTTGAAACAGACACAGAATGATGAGGGTCTGATAGCACACCATTTTACAGAGACAGAGAATGATCTTGGACAGACAGCAAATCCCCTTAAAAGGGACACGGAAATAGAATGAATAAAAACAGATAAATATGTAAAACTCGGCAGGTCGTGCAGATTTTGTGGAGGAAGAATCCGGTTTCACGTTCTGTCGGATAATAATTCCGATATTTCAGGAAAAAGTTAAAGATTACAGATGTTTTCAACAAAAATAGCGCCTGGAAAAAATACGCAGCGAGAAATGTCAAATGGGAACGTTTGTGATGCAGCGGAACGAAGGAGTAATTAAATAATACATGGCACAATGGAGAAAGGCAAAGTGGGTGGTAATCGGGCAATAACGTAACAAAGGATGGTCCAGAGGAAGTGTTAGTGGGAATAGCAGAACCATTACCAGACAATGGGAGCGATGCTTATCATCCGATACGTTGAACCTAATGTTGAGGCCAGAAGACGAGAACATGCTTACAATATAGGCTGTCACCGCCTTTTAATCAGACCAGGCAGCTTTGCCAGCCCAGATTGATTTCCTGTATGCTTTGAATTCGGCAGCCAAGGGACGAATTCAAAAAGCAGCTTCTCTCATCTTTTCAGCTCTAGAGAACCAGGACGCACACATATTCAGGGCAGAGGTGGAGATTGACGCTGAATGTATGCTTATCCCAATTGAGGTGAACTTATGCGTACAGACAGGAAGATATACTGATCAAGTATCGGCCGGAACCAAACAAGGCTTTCGGTTATCCAACGAGTCACAGAGCCGAGTACCTCTGAGATATTTTAACTTTACTCAGTTTGGCGGGTTTCACTTTGCTCTGGGATTTGGATGCTGAGGGAACATCGGCGTAAAATCACACGTTTTAACGTGAAATACGTCTGTTTTCTCACATGTCGAGCGGCTGTTAGAAGCGGAAATTTGAGTAAAACATGGCGGGGCTCGTCCGGGATTTGGCCCGTGACTCTCGCATTTCAAATGTGACAATTCCGAAGGGAGAATCATAACCGTGGACCAACGAGCCGCCGACAGTGAAAAGCGCAGCTCTCAGATTCTGACGGTGGTGAGAAATGATATTATGGCCCATCGTGCATGTGCTGTCTCTCAGATACCTATCTAATTAGTGCCCCTCGCCATTGTACTGCAACTGTTCTCCTTTTGACCAATATATTATTAATTTGAGACATGACATGAGGAAAGTACAGCATCCCTGTAAGTAAAAGGGGAATTTGGCGATGAGGTTAAATGTGAATGTCAAAAAGTGGTTAAGCTGCAAGACAACGACGACGAGAATGGGATTCGAACCCATGCGTACAGAGCACAATGGATTAGCAGTCCATCGCCTTAACCTCTCGGCCACCTCGTCTCTGCTGTAAGATATCGTCAGCCATTCAATCTCCTGCTTTTTGTATCCAAACAGAAATAATGTGCAAGAAAGTCCACTTCACAGCTTGCTCTGCCCGTGCATGCAGATCGACAATGATGAAAACTTGCCATGAGATTCTTTGAGCAAACAGCCTTCCTTCACTTCAGGTGAGTGACTGGAAGAGATGGTTGGTTTCTCGGCAGAATCACAACAAAGAATATAAAATGTCTCGTAGCGATCTAAGTTGACCGCGGCAGGACTCGAACCTGCAATCTTCTGATAACTTTGCGGTTGTCATCGAAGTCAGACGCCTTATCCATTAGGCCACGCGGCCGCTGCCAGCAGCATTCATGGTGTTGTTGTATATATTGCGAGCAAATTCGGGGCAACTGCAATATCAAGGAGTGGATTTCGTAAAAGATGAGCATATTTCGAGTGAATGAACAGATGCACTGCGATCTGGGTGCGCACCGGCGCAGGCAACCCCAATGTAAATTGGAACACTATAGTTTAACAATTCGGTCATTGCAGCTGAAATCATACTCCTTCTCAAAGAATACAGGATGACCCGGGTTTATGAGAAAATCCGTTTTAAAGGGAAAGATTATGAACCGGAACTGACAACCAGCCCATTTAAACAGACACAGAATGATCCGGGATTGCAAGGACATCCCTTTTACCCAGATGCAGAATGACCCTTGACTGACAGCAGTTCCCTTTTAAAAGAATAAAGTGAGATTTCGATCATCCCTGAAGGCAATTGTGCAGTGGGGCTCAGGACCACGCGGCGCAGAGACTGTTATTGAAGCCACAGGTGATAGACAAGGAGGGAGGGAAGGACGTAAAACCAGCCCAGTCTGAAACACACAAACAAACTAATATTCCTTAACCTCCAAAGGCAGGTTTTGAAATTTCAAATTGGAAATCCGGGACAGACAGCACATCCCTTTGAAACAGACACAGAATGATGAGGGTCTGATAGCACACCATTTTACAGAGACAGAGAATGATCTTGGACAGACAGCAAATCCCCTTAAAAGGGACACGGAAATAGAATGAATAAAAACAGATAAATATGTAAAACTCGGCAGGTCGTGCAGATTTTGTGGAGGAAGAATCCGGTTTCACGTTCTGTCGGATAATAATTCCGATATTTCAGGAAAAAGTTAAAGATTACAGATGTTTTCAACAAAAATAGCGCCTGGAAAAAATACGCAGCGAGAAATGTCAAATGGGAACGTTTGTGATGCAGCGGAACGAAGGAGTAATTAAATAATACATGGCACAATGGAGAAAGGCAAAGTGGGTGGTAATCGGGCAATAACATAACAAAGGATGGTCCAGAGGAAGTGTTAGTGGGAATAGCAGAACCAATACCAGACAATGGGAGCGATGCTTATCATCCGATACGTTGAACCTAATGTTGAGGCCAGAAGACGAGAACATGCTTACAATATAGGCTGTCACCGCCTTTTAATCAGACCAGGCAGCTTTGCCAGCCCAGATTGATTTCCTGTATGCTTTGAATTCGGCAGCCAAGGGACGAATTCAAAAAGCAGCTTCTCTCATCTTTTCAGCTCTAGAGAACCAGGACGCACACATATTCAGGGCAGAGGTGGAGATTGACGCTGAATGTATGCTTATCCCAATTGAGGTGAACTTATGCGTACAGACAGGAAGATATACTGATCAAGTATCGGCCGGAACCAAACAAGGCTTTCGGTTATCCAACGAGTCACAGAGCCGAGTACCTCTGAGATATTTTAACTTTACTCAGTTTGGCGGGTTTCACTTTGCTCTGGGATTTGGATGCTGAGGGAACATCGGCGTAAAATCACACGTTTTAACGTGAAATACGTCTGTTTTCTCACATGTCGAGCGGCTGTTAGAAGCGGAAATTTGAGTAAAACATGGCGGGGCTCGTCCGGGATTTGGCCCGTGACTCTCGCATTTCAAATGTGATCATTCCGAAGGGAGAATCATAACCGTGGACCAACGAGCCGCCGACAGTGAAAAGCGCAGCTCTCAGATTCTGACGGTGGTGAGAAATGATATTATGGCCCATCGTGCATGTGCTGTCTCTCAGATACCTATCTAATTAGTGCCCCTCGCCATTGTACTGCAACTGTTCTCCTTTTGACCAATATATTATTAATTTGAGACATGACATGAGGAAAGTACAGCATCCCTGTAAGTAAAAGGGGAATTTGGCGATGAGGTTAAATGTGAATGTCAAAAAGTGGTTAAGCTGCAAGCCAACGACGACGAGAATGGGATTCGAACCCATGCGTGCAGAGCACAATGGATTAGCAGTCCATCGCCTTAACCTCTCGGCCACCTCGTCTCTGCTATAAGATATCGTCAGCCATTCAATCTCCTGCTTTTTGTATCCAAACAGAAATAATGTGCAAGAAAGTCCACTTCACAGCTTGCTCTGCCCGTGCATGCAGATCGACAATGATGAAAACTTGCCATGAGATTCTTTGAACAAACAGCCTTCCTTCACTTCAGGTGAGTGACTGGAAGAGATGGTTGGTTTCTCGGCAGAATCACAACAAAGAATATAAAATGTCTCGTAGCGAGCTAAGTTGACCGCGGCAGGACTCGAACCTGCAATCTTCTGATAACTTTGCGGTTGTCATCGAAGTCAGACGGCTTATCCATTAGGCCACGCGGCCGCTGCCAGCAACATTCATTGTGTTGTTGTGTATATTGCGAGCAAATTCGGGGCAACTGCAATATCAAGGAGTGGATTTCGGAAAAGATGAGCATATTTCGAGTGAATGAACAGATGCACTGCGATCTGGGTGCGCACCGGCGCAGGCAACCCCAATGTAAATTGGAACACTATAGTTTAACAATTCGGTCATTGCAGCTGAAATCATACTCCTTCTCAAACAATACAGGATGACCCGGGTTTATGAGAAAATCCGTTTTAAAGGGAAAGATTATGAACCGGAACTGACAACCAGCCCATTTAAACAGACACAGAATGATCCGGATTGCAAGGACATCCCTTTTACCCAGATGCAGAATGACCCTTGACTGACAGCAGTTCCCTTTTAAAAGAATAAAGTGAGATTTCGATCATCCCTGAAGGCAATTGTGCAGTGGGGCTCAGGACCACGCGGCGCAGAGACTGTTATTGAAGCCACAGGTGATAGACAAGGAGGGAGGGAAGGACGTAAAACCAGCCCAGTCTGAAACACACAAACAAACTAATATTCCTTAACCTCCAAAGGCAGGTTTTGAAATTTCAAATTGGAAATCCTGGACACACAGCACATCCCTTTGAAACAGACACAGAATGATGAGGGTCTGATAGCACACCATTTTACAGAGACAGAGAATGATCTTGGACAGACAGCAAATCCTCTTAAAAGGGACACGGAAATAGAATGAATAAAAACAGATAAATATGTAAAACTCGGCAGGTCGTGCAGATTTTGTGGAGGAAGAATCCGGTTTCACGTTCTGTCGGATAATAATTCCGATATTTCAGGAAAAAGTTAAAGATTACAGATATTTTCAACAAAAATAGCGCCTGGAAAAAATACGCAGCGAGAAATGTCAAATGGGAACGTTTGTGATGCAGCGGAACGAAGGAGTAATTAAATAATACATGGCACAATGGAGAAAGACAATGTGGGTGGTAATCGGGCAATAACGTAACAAAGGATGGTCCAGAGGAAGTGTTAGTGGGAATAGCAGAACCATTACCAGACAATGGGAGCGGTGCTTATCATCCGATACGTTGAACCTAATGTTGAGGCCAGAAGACGACAACATGCTTACAATATAGGCTGTCACCGCCGTTTAATCAGACCAGGCAGCTTTGCCAGCCCGGATTGATTTCCTGTATGCTTTGAATTCGGCAGCCAAGGGACGAATTCAAAAAGCAGCTTCTCTCATCTTTTCAGCTCTAGAGAACCAGGACGCACTCATATTCAGGGCAGAGGTGGAGATTGACGCTGAATGTATGCTTATTCCAATTGAGGTGAACTTATGCGTACAGACAGGAAGATATACTGATCAAGTATCGGCCGGAACCAAACAAGGCTTTCGGTTATCCAACGAGTCACAGAGCCGAGTACCTCTGAGATATTTTAACTTTACTCAGTTTGGCGGGTTTCACTTTGCTCTGGGATTTGGATGCTGAGGGAACATCGGCGTAAAATCACACGTTTTAACGTGAAATACGTCTGTTTTCTCACATGTCGAGCGGCTGTTAGAAGCGGAAATTTGAGTAAAACATGGCGGGGCTCGTCCGGGATTTGGCCCGTGACTCTCGCATTTCAAATGTGATCATTCCGAAGGGAGAATCATAACCGTGGACCAACGAGCCGCCGACAGTGAAAAGCGCAGCTCTCAGATTCTGACGGTGGTGAGAAATGATATTATGGCCCATCGTGCATGTGCTGTCTCTCAGATACCTATCTAATTAGTGCCCCTCGCCATTGTACTGCAACTGTTCTCCTTTTGACCAATATATTATTAATTTGAGACATGACATGAGGAAAGTACAGCATCCCTGTAAGTAAAAGGGGAATTTGGCGATTAGGTTAAATGTGAATGTCAAAAAGTGCTTAACCTGCAAGCCAACGACGACAATGGGATTCGAACCCATGCGTGCAGAGCACAATGGATTAGCAGTCCATCGCCTTAACCTCTCGGCCACCTCGTCTCTGCTATAAGATATCGTCAGCCATTCAATCTCCTGCTTTTTGTATCCAAACAGAAATAATGTGCAAGAAAGTCCACGTCACAGCTTGCTCTGCCCGTGCATGCAGATCGACAATGATGAAAACTTGCCATGAGATTCTTTGAGCAAACAGCCTTCCTTCACTTCAGGTGAGTGACTGGAAGAGATGGTTGGTTTCTCGGCAGAATCACAACAAAGAATATAAAATGTCTCGCAGCGAGCTAAGTTGACCGCGGCAGGACTCGAACCTGCAATCTTCTGATGACTTTGCGGTTGTCATCGAAGTCAGACGCCTTATCCATTAGGCCACGCGGCCGCTGCCCGCAAAATTCATTGTGTTGTTGTGTATATTGCGAGCAAATTCGGGGCAACTGCAATATCAAGGAGTGGATTTCGGAAAAGATGAGCATATTTCGAGTGAATGAACAGATGCACTGCGATCTGGGTGCGCACCGGCGCAGGCAACCCCAATGGAAATTGGAACACTATAGTTTAACAATTCGGTCATTGCAGCTGAAATCATACTCCTTCTCAAAGAATACAGGATGACCCGGGTTTATGAGAAAATCCGTTTTAAAGGGAAAGATTATGAACCGGAACTGACAACCAGCCCATTTAAACAGACACAGAATGATCCGGGATTGCAAGGACATCCCTTTTACCCAGATGCAGAATGACCCTTGACTGACAGCAGTTCCCTTTTAAAAGAATAAAGTGAGATTTCGATCATCCCTGAAGGCAATTGTGCAGTGGGGCTCAGGACCACGCGGCGCAGAGACTGTTATTGAAGCCACAGGTGATAGACAAGGAGGGAGGGAAGGACGTAAAACCAGCCCAGTCTGAAACACGCAAACAAACTAATATTCCTTAACCTCCAAAGGCAGGTTTTGAAATTTCAAATTGGAAATCCGGGACAGACAGCACATCCCTTTGAAACAGACACAGAATGATGAGGGTCTGATAGCACACCATTTTACAGAGACAGAGAATGATCTTGGACAGACAGCAAATCCCCTTAAAAGGGACACGGAAATATAATGAATAAAAACAGATAAATATGTAAAACTCGGCAGGTCGTGCAGATTTTGTGGAGGAAGAATCCGGTTTCACGTTCTGTCGGATAATAATTCCGATATTTCAGGAAAAAGTTAAAGATTACAGATGTTTTCAACAAAAATAGCGCCTGGAAAAAATACGCAGCGAGAAATGTCAAATGGGAACGTTTGTGATGCAGCGGAACGAAGGAGTAATTAAATAATACATGGCACAATGGAGAAAGGCAAAGTGGGTGGTAATCGGGCAATAACGTAACAAAGGATGGTCCAGAGGAAGTGTTAGTGGGAATAGCAGAACCATTACCAGACAATGGGAGCGATGCTTATCATCCGATACGTTGAACCTAATGTTGAGGCCAGAAGACGAGAACATGCTTACAATATAGGCTGTCACCGCCTTTTAATCAGACCAGGCAGCTTTGCCAGCCCGGATTGATTTCCTGTATGCTTTGAATTCGGCAGCCAAGGGACGAATTCAAAAAGCAGCTTCTCTCATCTTTTCAGCTCTAGAGAACCAGGACGCACACATATTCAGGGCAGAGGTGGAGATTGACGCTGAATGTATGCTTATCCCAATTGAGGTGAACTTATGCGTACAGACAGGAAGATATACTGATCAAGTATCGGCCGGAACCAAACAAGGCTTTCGGTTATCCAACGAGTCACAGAGCCGAGTACCTCTGAGATATTTTAACTTTACTCAGTTTGGCGGGTTTCACTTTGCTCTGGGATTTGGATGCTGAGGGAACATCGGCGTAAAATCACACGTTTTAACGTGAAATACGTCTGTTTTCTCACATGTCGAGCGGCTGTTAGAAGCGGAAATTTGAGTAAAACATGGCGGGGCTCGTCCGGGATTTGGCCCGTGACTCTCGCATTTCAAATGTGATCATTCCGAAGGGAGAATCATAACCGTGGACCAACGAGCCGCCGACAGTGAAAAGCGCAGCTCTCAGATTCTGACGGTGGTGAGAAATGATATTATGGCCCATCGTGCATGTGCTGTCTCTCAGATACCTATCTAATTAGTGCCCCTCGCCATTGTACTGCAACTGTTCTCCTTTTGACCAATATATTATTAATTTGAGACATGACATGAGGAAAGTACAGCATCCCTGTAAGTAAAAGGGGAATTTGGCGATGAGGTTAAATGTGAATGTCAAAAAGTGGTTAAGCTGCAAGACAACGACGACGAGAATGGGATTCGAACCCATGCGTACAGAGCACAATGGATTAGCAGTCCATCGCCTTAACCTCTCGGCCACCTCGTCTCTGCTATAAGATATCGTCAGCCATTCAATCTCCTGCTTTTTGTATCCAAACAGAAATAATGTGCAAGAAAGTCCACTTCACAGCTTGCTCTGCCCGTGCATGCAGATCGACAATGATGAAAACTTGCCATGAGATTCTTTGAACAAACAGCCTTCCTTCACTTCAGGTGAGTGACTGGAAGAGATGGTTGGTTTCTCGGCAGAATCACAACAAAGAATATAAAATGTCTCGTAGCGAGCTAAGTTGACCACGGCAGGACTCGAACCTGCAATCTTCTGATAACTTTGCGGTTGTCATCGAAGTCAGACGGCTTACCCATTAGGCCACGCGGCCGCTGCCAGCAACATTCATTGTGTTGTTGTGTATATTGCGAGCAAATTCGGGGCAACTGCAATATCAAGGAGTGGATTTCGGAAAAGATGAGCATATTTCGAGTGAATGAACAGATGCACTGCGATCTGGGTGCGCACCGGCGCAGGCAACCCCAATGTAAATTGGAACACTATAGTTTAACAATTCGGTCATTGCAGCTGAAATCATACTCCTTCTCAAACAATACAGGATGACCCGGGTTTATGAGAAAATCCGTTTTAAAGGGAAAGATTATGAACCGGAACTGACAACCAGCCCATTTAAACAGACACAGAATGATCCGGATTGCAAGGACATCCCTTTTACCCAGATGCAGAATGACCCTTGACTGACAGCAGTTCCCTTTTAAAAGAATAAAGTGAGATTTCGATCATCCCTGAAGGCAATTGTGCAGTGGGGCTCAGGACCACGCGGCGCAGAGACTGTTATTGAAGCCACAGGTGATAGACAAGGAGGGAGGGAAGGACGTAAAACCAGCCCAGTCTGAAACACACAAACAAACTAATATTCCTTAACCTCCAAAGGCAGGTTTTGAAATTTCAAATTGGAAATCCTGGACACACAGCACATCCCTTTGAAACAGACACAGAATGATGAGGGTCTGATAGCACACCATTTTACAGAGACAGAGAATGATCTTGGACAGACAGCAAATCCTCTTAAAAGGGACACGGAAATAGAATGAATAAAAACAGATAAATATGTAAAACTCGGCAGGTCGTGCAGATTTTGTGGAGGAAGAATCCGGTTTCACGTTCTGTCGGATAATAATTCCGATATTTCAGGAAAAAGTTAAAGATTACAGATATTTTCAACAAAAATAGCGCCTGGAAAAAATACGCAGCGAGAAATGTCAAATGGGAACGTTTGTGATGCAGCGGAACGAAGGAGTAATTAAATAATACATGGCACAATGGAGAAAGACAATGTGGGTGGTAATCGGGCAATAACGTAACAAAGGATGGTCCAGAGGAAGTGTTAGTGGGAATAGCAGAACCATTACCAGACAATGGGAGCGGTGCTTATCATCCGATACGTTGAACCTAATGTTGAGGCCAGAAGACGACAACATGCTTACAATATAGGCTGTCACCGCCGTTTAATCAGACCAGGCAGCTTTGCCAGCCCGGATTGATTTCCTGTATGCTTTGAATTCGGCAGCCAAGGGACGAATTCAAAAAGCAGCTTCTCTCATCTTTTCAGCTCTAGAGAACCAGGACGCACTCATATTCAGGGCAGAGGTGGAGATTGACGCTGAATGTATGCTTATTCCAATTGAGGTGAACTTATGCGTACAGACAGGAAGATATACTGATCAAGTATCGGCCGGAACCAAACAAGGCTTTCGGTTATCCAACGAGTCACAGAGCCGAGTACCTCTGAGATATTTTAACTTTACTCAGTTTGGCGGGTTTCACTTTGCTCTGGGATTTGGATGCTGAGGGAACATCGGCGTAAAATCACACGTTTTAACGTGAAATACGTCTGTTTTCTCACATGTCGAGCGGCTGTTAGAAGCGGAAATTTGAGTAAAACATGGCGGGGCTCGTCCGGGATTTGGCCCGTGACTCTCGCATTTCAAATGTGATCATTCCGAAGGGAGAATCATAACCGTGGACCAACGAGCCGCCGACAGTGAAAAGCGCAGCTCTCAGATTCTGACGGTGGTGAGAAATGATATTATGGCCCATCGTGCATGTGCTGTCTCTCAGATACCTATCTAATTAGTGCCCCTCGCCATTGTACTGCAACTGTTCTCCTTTTGACCAATATATTATTAATTTGAGACATGACATGAGGAAAGTACAGCATCCCTGTAAGTAAAAGGGGAATTTGGCGATTAGGTTAAATGTGAATGTCAAAAAGTGCTTAACCTGCAAGCCAACGACGACAATGGGATTCGAACCCATGCGTGCAGAGCACAATGGATTAGCAGTCCATCGCCTTAACCTCTCGGCCACCTCGTCTCTGCTATAAGATATCGTCAGCCATTCAATCTCCTGCTTTTTGTATCCAAACAGAAATAATGTGCAAGAAAGTCCACGTCACAGCTTGCTCTGCCCGTGCATGCAGATCGACAATGATGAAAACTTGCCATGAGATTCTTTGAGCAAACAGCCTTCCTTCACTTCAGGTGAGTGACTGGAAGAGATGGTTGGTTTCTCGGCAGAATCACAACAAAGAATATAAAATGTCTCGTAGCGAGCTAAGTTGACCGCGGCAGGACTCGAACCTGCAATCTTCTGATAACTTTGCGGATGTCATCGAAGTCAGACGCCTTATCCATTAGGCCACGCGGCCGCTGCCAGCGACATTCATTGTGTTGTTGTATATATTGCGAGCAAATTCGGGGCAACTGCAATATCAAGGAGTGGATTTAGGAAAAGATGAGCATATTTCGAGTGAATGTACAGATGCACTGCGATCTGGGTGCGCACCGGCGCAGGCAACCCCAATGTAAATTGGAACACTATAGTTTAACAATTCGGTCATTGCAGCTGAAATCATACTCCTTCTCAAACAATACAGGATGACCCGGGTTTATGAGAAAATCCGTTTTAAAGGGAAAGATTATGAACCGGAACTGACAACCAGCCCATTTAAACAGACACAGAATGATCCGGGATTGCAAGGACATCCCTTTTACCCAGATGCAGAATGACCCTTGACTGACAGCAGTTCCCTTTTAAAAGAATAAATTGAGATTTCGATCATCCCTGAAGGCAATTGTGCAGTGGGGCTCAGGACCACGCGGCGCAGAGACTGTTATTGAAGCCACAGGTGATAGACAAGGAGGGAGGGAAGGACGTAAAACCAGCCCAGTCTGAAACACACAAACAAACTAATATTCCTTAACCTCCAAAGGCAGGTTTTGAAATTTCAAATTGGAAATCCGGGACAGACAGCACATCCCTTTGAAACAGACACAGAATGATGAGGGTCTGATAGCACATCATTTTACAGAGACAGAGAATGATCTTGGACAGACAGCAAATCCCCTTAAAAGGGACACGGAAATAGAATGAATAAAAACAGATAAATATGTAAAACTCGGCAGGTCGTGCAGATTTTGTGGAGGAAGAATCCGGTTTCACGTTCTGTCGGATAATAATTGCGATATTTCAGGAAAAAGTTAAAGATTACAGATGTTTTCAACAAAAATAGCGCCTGGAAAAAATACGCAGCGAGAAATGTCAAATGGGAACGTTTGTGATGCAGCTTAACGAAGGAGTAATTAAATAATACATGGCACAATGGAGAAAGGCAAAGTGGATGGTAATCGGGCAATAACGTAACAAAGGATGGTCCAGAGGAAGTGTTAGTGGGAATAGCAGAACCATTACCAGACAATGGGAGCGATGCTTATCATCCGATACGTTGAACCTAATGTTGAGGCCAGAAGACGAGAACATGCTTACAATATAGGCTGTCACCGCCTTTTAATCAGACCAGGCAACTTTGCCAGCCCGGATTGATTTCCTGTATGCTTTGAATTCGGCAGCCAAGGGACGAATTCAAAAAGCAGCTTCTCTCATCTTTTCAGCTCTAGAGAACCAGGACGCACACATATTCAGGGCAGAGGTGGAGATTGACGCTGAATGTATGCTTATCCCAATTGAGGTGAACTTATGCGTACAGACAGGAAGATATACTGATCAAGTATCGGCCGGAACCAAACAAGGCTTTCGGTTATCCAACGAGTCACAGAGCCGAGTACCTCTGAGATATTTTAACTTTTCTCAGTTTGGCGGGTTTCACTTTGCTCTGGGATTTGGATGCTGAGGGAACATCGGCGTAAAATCACACGTTTTAACGTGAAATACGTCTGTTTTCTCACATGTCGAGCGGCTGTTAGAAGCGGAAATTTGAGTAAAACATGGCGGGGCTCGTCCGGGATTTCGCCCGTGACTCTCGCATTTCAAATGTGATCATTCCGAAGGGAGAATCATAACCGTGGACCAACGAGCCGCCGACATTGAAAAGCGCAGCTCTCAGATTCTGACGGTGGTGAGAAATGATATTATGGCCCATCGTGCATGTGCTGTCTCTCAGATACCTATCTAATTAGTGCCCCTCGCCATTGTACTGCAACTGTTCTCCTTTTGACCAATATATTATTAATTTGAGACATGACATGAGGAAAGTACAGCATCCCTGTAAGTAAAAGGGGAATTTGGCGATTAGGTTAAATGTGAATGTCAAAAAGTGTTTAACCTGCAAGCCAACGACGACGAGAAATGGATTCGAACCCAAGCGTGCAGAGCACAATGGATTAGCAGTCCATCGCCTTAACCTCTCGGCCACCTCGTCTCCGCTATAAGATATCGTCAGCCATTCAATCTCCTGCTTTTTGTATCCAAACAGAAATAATGTGCAAGAAAGTCCACTTCACAGCTTGCTCTGCCCGTGCATGCAGATCGACAATGATGAAAACTTGCCATGAGATTCTTTGAGCAAACAGCCTTCCTTCACTTCAGGTGAGTGACTGGAAGAGATGGTTGGTTTCTCGGCAGAATCACAACAAAGAATATAAAATGTCTCGTAGCGAGCTAAGTTGACCGCAGCAGGACTCGAACCTGCAATCTTCTGATAACTTTGCGGTTGTCATCGAAGTCAGACGCCTTATCCATTAGGCCACGCGGCCGCTGCCAGCGACATTCATTGTGTTGTTGTATATATTGCGAGCAAATTCGGGGCAACTGCAATATCAAGGAGTGGATTTAGGAAAAGATGAGCATATTTCGAGTGAATGAACAGATGCACTGCGATCTGGGTGCGCACCGGCGCAGGCAACCCCAATGTAAATTGGAACACTATAGTTTAACAATTCGGTCATTGCAGCTGAAATCATACTCCTTCTCAAACAATACAGGATGACCCGGGTTTATGATAAAATCCGTTTTAAAGGGAAAGATTATGAACCGGAACTGACAACCAGCCCATTTAAACAGACACAGAATGATCCGGGATTGCAAGGACATCCCTTTTACCCAGATGCAGAATGACCCTTGACTGACAGCAGTTCCCTTTTAAAAGAATAAATTGAGATTTCGATCATCCCTGAAGGCAATTGTGCAGTGGGGCTCAGGACCACGCGGCGCAGAGACTGTTATTGAAGCCACAGGTGATAGACAAGGAGGGAGGGAAGGACGTAAAACCAGCCCAGTCTGAAACACACAAACAAACTAATATTCCTTAACCTCCAAAGGCAGGTTTTGAAATTTCAAATTGGAAATCCGGGACAGACAGCACATCCCTTTGAAACAGACACAGAATGATGAGGGTCTGATAGCACATCATTTTACAGAGACAGAGAATGATCTTGGACAGACAGCAAATCCCCTTAAAAGGGACACGGAAATAGAATGAATAAAAACAGATAAATATGTAAAACTCGGCAGGTCGTGCAGATTTTGTGGAGGAAGAATCCGGTTTCACGTTCTGTCGGATAATAATTGCGATATTTCAGGAAAAAGTTAAAGATTACAGATGTTTTCAACAAAAATAGCGCCTGGAAAAAATACGCAGCGAGAAATGTCAAATGGGAACGTTTGTGATGCAGCTTAACGAAGGAGTAATTAAATAATACATGGCACAATGGAGAAAGGCAAAGTGGGTGGTAATCGGGCAATAACGTAACAAAGGATGGTCCAGAGGAAGTGTTAGTGGGAATAGCAGAACCATTACCAGACAATGGGAGCGATGCTTATCATCCGATACGTTGAACCTAATGTTGAGGCCAGAAGACGAGAACATGCTTACAATATAGGCTGTCACCGCCTTTTAATCAGACCAGGCAGCTTTGCCAGCCCGGATTGATTTCCTGTATGCTTTGAATTCGGCAGCCAAGGGACGAATTCAAAAAGCAGCTTCTCTCATCTTTTCAGCTCTAGAGAACCAGGACGCACACATATTCAGGGCAGAGGTGGAGATTGACGCTGAATGTATGCTTATCCCAATTGAGGTGAACTTATGCGTACAGACAGGAATATATACTGATCAAGTATCGGCCGGAACCAAACAAGGCTTTCGGTTATCCAACGAGTCACAGAGCCGAGTACCTCTGAGATATTTTAACTTTACTCAGTTTGGCGGGTTTCACTTTGCTCTGGGATTTGGATGCTGAGGGAACATCGGCGTAAAATCACACGTTTTAACGTGAAATACGTCTGTTTTCTCACATGTCGAGCGGCTGTTAGAAGCGGAAATTTGAGTAAAACATGGCGGGGCTCGTCCGGGATTTCGCCCGTGACTCTCGCATTTCAAATGTGATCATTCCGAAGGGAGAATCATAACCGTGGACCAACGAGCCGCCGACATTGAAAAGCGCAGCTCTCAGATTCTGACGGTGGTGAGAAATGATATTATGGCCAATCGTGCATGTGCTGTCTCTCAGATACCTATCTAATTAGTCCCCCTCGCCATTGTACTGCAACTGTTCTCCTTTTGACCAATATATTATTAATTTGAGACATGACATGAGGAAAGTACAGCATCCCTGTAAGTAAAAGGGGAATTTGGCGATGAGGTTAAATGTGAATGTCAAAAAGTGTTTAACCTGCAAGCCAACGACGACGAGAATGGGATTCGAACCCATGCGTGCAGAGCACAATGGATTAGCAGTCCATCGCCTTAACCTCTCGGCCACCTCGTCTGTGCTATAAGATATCGTCAGCCATTCAATCTCCTGCTTTTTGTATCCAAACAGAAATAATGTGCAAGAAAGTCCACTTCACAGCTTGCTCTGCCCGTGCATGCAGATCGACAATGATGAAAACTTGCCATGAGATTCTTTGAGCAAACAGCCTTCCTTCACTTCAGGTGAGTGACTGGAAGAGATGGTTGGTTTCTCGGCAGAATCACAACAAAGAATATAAAATGTCTCGTAGCGATCTAAGTTGACCGCGGCAGGACTCGAACCTGCAATCTTCTGATAACTTCGCGGTTGTCATCGAAGTCAGACGCCTTATCCATTAGGCCACGCGGCCGCTGCTAGCAACATTCATTGTGTTGTTGTATATATTGCGAGCAAATTCGGGGCAACTGCAATATCAAGGAGTGGATTAATGAAAAGATGAGCATATTTCGAGTGAATGAACAGATGCACTGCGATCTGGGTGCGCACCGGCGCAGGCAACCCCAATGTAAATTGGAACACTATAGTTTAACAATTCGGTCATTGCAGCTGAAATCATACTCCTTCTCAAACAAAACAGGATGACCCGGGTTTATGAGAAAATCCGTTTTAAAGGGAAAGATTATGAACCGGAACTGACAACCAGCCCATTTAAACAGACACAGAATGATCCGGGATTGCAAGGACATCCCTTTTACCCAGATGCAGAATGACCCTTGACTGACAGCAGTTCCCTTTTAAAAGAATAAAGTGAGATTTCGATCATCCCTGAAGGCAATTGTGCAGTGGGGCTCAGGACCACGCGGCGCAGAGACTGTTATTGAAGCCACAGGTGATAGACAAGGAGGGAGGGAGGGAGGGACGTAAAACCAGCCAAGTCTGAAACACACAAACAAACTAATATTCCTTAACCTCCAAAGGCAGGTTTTGAAATTTCAAATTGGAAATCCGGGACAGACAGCACATTCCTTTGAAACAGACACAGAATGATGAGGGTCTGATAGCACACCATTTTACAGAGACAGAGAATGATCTCGGACAGACAGCAAATCCCCTTAAAAGGGACACGGAAATAGAATGAATAAAAACAGATAAATGTTTAAAACTCGGCAGGTCGTGCAGATTTTGTGGAGGAAGAATCCGGTTTCACGTTCTGTCGGATAATAATTCCGATATTTCAGGAAAAAGTTAAAGATTACAGATGATTTCAACAAAAATAGCGCCTGGAACAAATACGCAGCGAGAAATGTCAAATGGGAACATTTGTGATACAGCGGAAGGAAGGAGTGATGAAATAATACATGGCACAATGGAGAAAGGCAAAGTGGGTGGTCATCGGGCAATAACGTAACAAAGGATGGGCCAGAGGAAGAGTTAGTGGGAATAGCAGAACCATTACCAGACAATGGGAGCGGTGCTTATCATCCGATACGTTGAACCTAATGTTGAGGCCAGAAGACGAGAACATGCCTACAATACAGGGTATCACCGCCTTTTAATCAGACCAGGCAGCTTTACCAGCCCGGATTGATTTCCTGTATGCTTTGAATTCGGCAGCCAAGGGACGAATTCAAAAAGCAGCTTCTCTCATCTTTTCAGCTCTAGAGAAACAGGACGCACACATATTCAGGGCAGAGGTGGAGATTGACGCTGAATGTATGCTTATCCCAATTGAGGTGAACTTATCCGTACAGACAGGAAGATATACTGATCAAGTATCGGCCGGAACCAAACAAGGCTTTAGGTTATCCAACGAGTCACAGAGCCGAGTACCTCTGAGATATTTTAACTTTACTCCGTTTGGCGGGTTTCACTTTGCTCTGGGATTTGGATGCTAAGGGAACATCGGCGTAAAATCACACGTTTTAACGTGAAATACGTCTGTTTTCTCACATGTCGAGCGGCTTTTAGAAGCGGAACTTTGAGTAAAACATGGCGGGGCTCGTCCGGGATTTGGCCCGTGACCTCTCGCATTTCAAATGTGATCAATCCGAAGGGAGAATCATAACCGTAGACCAACGAGCCGCCGACAGTGAAAAGCGCAGCTCCCAGATTCTGACGGTGGTGAGAAATGATATTATGGCCCATCGTTCATGTGCTGTCTCAGATACCTATCTAATTAGTGCCCCTCGCCATTGTACTGCAACTGTTCTCCTTTTGACGAATATATTATTAATTTGAGACGTGACATGAGGAAAGTACAGCATCCCTGTAAGTAAAAGGGGAATTTGGCGATTAGGTTAAATGTGAATGTCAAAAAGTGTTTAACCTGCAAGCCAACGACGACGAGAATGGGATTCGAACCCATGCGTGCAGAGCGCAATGGATTACCAGTCCATCGCCTTAACCTCTCGGCCACCTCGTCTCTGCTATAAGATATCGTCAGCCATTCAATCTCCTGCTTTTTGTATCCAAACAGAAATAATGTGCAAGAAAGTCCACTTCACAGCATGCTCTGCCCGTGCATGCAGATCGACAAATATGAAAACTTGCCATGAGATTCTTTGAGCAAAAAGCCTTCCTTCACTTCAGGTGAGTGACTGGAAGAGATGGTTGGTTTCTCGGCAGAATCACAACAAAGAATATAAAATGTCTCGTAGCGAGCTAAGTTGACCGCGGCAGGACTCGAACCTGCAATCTTCTGATAACTTTGCGGTTGTCATCGAAGTCAGACGCCTTATCCATTAGGCCACGCGGCCGCTGCCAGCAACATTCATTGTCTTGTTGTATATATTGCGAGGAAATTCGGGGCAACTGCAATATCAAGGAGTGGATTTAGGAAAAGATGAGCATATTTCGAGTGAATGAACAGATGCACTGCGATCTGGGTGCGCACCGGCGCAGGCAACCCCAATATAAATTGGAACACTATAGTTTAACAATTCGGTCATTGCAGCTGAAATCATACTCCTTCTCAAACAAAACAGGATGACCCGGGTTTATGAGAAAATCCGTTTTAAAGGGAAAGATTATGAACCGGAACTGACAACCAGCCCATTTAAACAGACACAGAATGATCCGGGATTGCAAGGACATCCCTTTTACCCAGATGCAGAATGACCCTTGACTGACAGCAGTTCCCTTTTAAAAGAATAAAGTGAGATTTCGATCATCCCTGAAGGCAATTGTGCAGTGGGGCTCAGGACCACGCGGCGCAGAGACTGTTATTGAAGCCACACGTGATAGACAAGGAGGGAGGGAGGGACGTAAAACCAGCCAAGTCTGAAACACACAAACAAACTAATATTCCTTAACCTCCAAAGGCAGGTTTTGAAATTTCAAATTGGAAATCCGGGACAGACAGCACATTCCTTTGAAACAGACACAGAATGATGAGGGTCTGATAGCACATCATTTTACAGAGTCAGAGAATGATCTCGGACAGACAGCAAATCCCCTTAAAAGGGACACGGAAATAGAATGAATAAAAACAGATAAATGTTTAAAACTCGGCAGGTCGTGCAGATTTTGTGGAGGAAGAATCCGGTTTCACGTTCTGTCGGATAATAATTCCGATATTTCAGGAAAAAGTTAAAGATTACAGATGATTTCAACAAAAATAGCGCCTGGAAAAAATACGCAGCGAGAAATGTCAAATGGGAACATTTGTGATACAGCGGAAGGAAGGAGTGATGAAATAATACATGGCACAATGGAGAAAGGCAAAGTGGGTGGTCATCGGGCAATAACGTAACAAAGGATGGGCCAGAGGAAGAGTTAGTGGGAATAGCAGAACCATTACCAGACAATGGGAGCGGTGCTTATCATCCGATACGTTGAACCTAATGTTGAGGCCAGAAGACGAGAACATGCCTACAATACAGGGTATCACCGCCTTTTAATCAGACCAGGCAGCTTTGCCAGCCCGGATTGATTTCCTGTATGCTTTGAATTCGGCAGCCAAGGGACGAATTCAAAAAGCAGCTTCTCTCATCTTTTCAGCTCTAGAGACACAGGACGCACACATGTTCAGGGCAGAGGTGGAGATTGACGCTGAATGTATGCTTATCCCAATTGAGGTGAACTTATCCGTACAGACAGGAAGATATACTGATCAAGTATCGGCCGGAAGCAAAGAAGGCTTTAGGTTATCCAACGAGTCACAGAGCCGAGTACCTCTGAGATATTTTAACTTTACTCAGTTTGGCGGGATTCACTTTGCTCTGGGATTTGGATGCTAAGGGAACATCGGCGTAAAATCACACGTTTTAACGTGAAATACGTCTGTTTTCTCACATGACGAGCGGCTGTTAGAAGCGGAACTTTGAGTAAAACATGGCGGGGTTCGTCCGGGATTTGGCCCGTGATCTCTCGCATTTCAAATGTGATCAATCCGAAGGGAGAATCATAACCGTGGACCAACGAGCCGCCGACAGTGAAAAGCGCTGCTCTCAGATTCTGACGGTGGTGAGAAATGATATTATGGCTCATCGTTCATGTGCTGTCTCTCAGATACCTATCTAATTAGTGCCCCTCGCCATTGTACTGCAACTGCTCTCCTTTTGACGAATATATTATTAATTTGAGACATTACATGAGGAAAGTACAGCATCCCTGTAAGTAAAAGGGGAATTTGGCGATGTGGTGAAATGTGAATGTCAAAAAGTGGTTAAGCTGCAAGTCAACGACGACGAGAATGGGATTCGAAGACATGCGTGCAGAGCAAAATGGATGAGCAGTCCATCGCCTTAACCTCTCGGCCTCCTCGTCTCGGCGAAAAGACATCGTCAGCCATTCAATCTCCTGCTTTTTGTATCCAAACAGAAATAAGGTGCAAAAAAGTCCACTTCACAGCTTGCTCTGCCCGTGCATGCATATCGACAATGCTGAAAACTTGCAATGAGATTCTTTGAGCAAACAGACTTCCTTCATTTCAGGTGACTGACTGGAAGAGATGGTTGGTTTCTCGGCAGAATCACAACAAAGAATATAAAATTTCACGTAGCGAGCTAAGTTGACCGCGGCAGGACTCGAACCTGCAAACTTCTGATAACTTTGCGGTTGTAATCGAAGTCAGACGCCTTATCCATTAGGCCACGCGGCCGCTGCCAGCACCATTCATTGTGTTGTTGTATATATTGCGAGCAAATTCGGGGCAACTGCAATATCAAGGAGTGGATTTAGGAAAAGATGAGCATATTTCGAGTGAATGAACAGATGCACTGCGATCTCGGTGCGCACCGGCGCAGGCAACCCCAATGTAAATTGGAACACTATAGTTTAACAATTCGGTCATTGCAGCTGAAATCATACTCCTTCTCAAACAATACAGGATGACCCGGGTTTCTGAGAAAATCCGTTTTAAAGGGAAAGATTATGAAAAGGAACTGAAAACCAGCCCTTTTAAACAGACACAGAATGATCCGGGATTGCACGGACATCACTTTTACCCAGATGCAGAATCACCCTTGACTGACAGCAGTTCCCTTTTAAAAGAATAAAGTGAGATTTCGATCATCCCTGAAGGCAATTGTGCAGTGGGGCTCAGGACCACGCGGCGCAGAGACTGTTATTGAAGCCACAGGTAATAGACAAGGAGGGAGGGAGGGACGTAAAACCAGCCAAGTCTGAAACACACAAACAAACTAATATTCCTTAACCTCCAAAGGCAGGTTTTGAAATTTCAAATTGGAAATCCGGGACAGACAGCACATTCCTTTGAAACAGACACAGAATGATGAGGGTCTGATAGCACATCATTTTACAGAGTCAGAGAATGATCTCGGACAGACAGCAAATCCCCTTAAAAGGGACACGGAAATAGAATGAATAAAAACAGATAAATGTTTAAAACTCGGCAGGTCGTGCAGATTTTGTGGAGGAAGAATCCGGTTTCACGTTCTGTCGGATAATAATTCCGATATTTCAGGAAAAAGTTAAAGATTACAGATGTTTTCAACAAAAATAGCGCCTGGAAAAAATACGCAGCGAGAAATGTCAAATGGGAACATTTGTGATACAGCGGAACGAAGGAGTGATGAAATAATACATGGCACAATGGAGAAAGGCAAAGTGGGTGGTCATCGGGCAATAACGTAACAAAGGATGGGCCAGAGGAAGTGTTGGTGGGAATAGCAGAACCATTACCAGACAATGGGAGCGGTGCTTATCATCCGATACGTTGAACCTAATGTTGAGGCCAGAAGACGAGAACATGCTTACAATACAGGGTATCACCGCCTTTTAATCAGACCAGGCAGCTTTACCAGCCCGGATTGATTTCCTGTATGCTTTGAATTCGGCAGCCAAGGGACGAATTCAAAAAGCAGCTTCTCTCATCTTTTCAGCTCTAGAGAAACAGGACGCACACATATTCAGGGCAGAGGTGGAGATTGACGCTGAATGTATGCTTATCCCAATTGAGGTGAACTTATCCGTACAGACAGGAAGATATACTGATCAAGTATCGGCCGGAACCAAACAAGGCTTTAGGTTATCCAACGAGTCACAGAGCCGAGTACCTCTGAGATATTTTAACTTTACTCAGTTTGGCGGGATTCACTTTGCTCTGGGATTTGGATGCTAAGGGAACATCGGCGTAAAATCACACGTTTTAACGTGAAATACGTCTGTTTTCTCACAAGTCGAGCGGCTGTTAGAAGCGGAACTTTGAGTAAAACATGGCGGGGTTCGTCCGGGATTTGGCCCGTGACCTCTCGCATTTCAAATGTGATCAATCCGAAGGGAGAATCATAACCGTGGACCAACGAGCCGCCGACAGTGAAAAGCGCAGCTCCCAGATTCTGACGGTGGTGAGAAATGATATTATGGCCCATCGTTCATGTGCTGTCTCAGATACCTATCTAATTAGTGCCCCTCGCCATTGTACTGCAACTGTTCTCCTTTTGACGAATATATTATTAATTTGAGACGTGACATGAGGAAAGTACAGCATCCCTGCAAGTAAAAGGGGAATTTGGCGATTAGGTTAAATGTGAATGTCAAAAAGTGGTTAAGCTGCAAGTCAACGACGACGAGAATGGGATTCGAAGCCATGTGTGCAGAGCACAATGGATTAGCAGTCCATCGCCTTAACCTCTCGGCCACCTCGTCTCTGCTATAAGACATCGTCAGCCATTCAATCTCCTGCTTTTTGTATCCAAACAGAAATAAGGTGCAAAAAAGTCCACTTCACAGCTTGCTCTGCCCGTGCATGCATATCGAAAATTATGAAAACTTGCAATGAGATTCTTTGAGCAAACAGCCTTCCTTCATTTCAGGTGACTGACTGGAAGAGATGGTTGGTTTCTCGGCAGAATCACAACAAAGAATATAAAATTTCACGTAGCGAGCTAAGTTGACCGCGGCAGGACTCGAACCTGCAATCTTCTGATAACTTTGCGGTTGTCATCGAAGTCAGACGCCTTATCCATTAGGCCACGCGGCCGCTGCCAGCAACATTCATTGTCTTGTTGTATATATTGCGAGGAAATTCGGGGCAACTGCAATATCAAGGAGTGGATTTAGGAAAAGATGAGCATATTTCGAGTGAATGAACAGATGCACTGCGATCTGGGTGCGCACCGGCGCAGGCAACCCCAATGTAAATTGGAACACTATAGTTTAACAATTCGGTCATTGCAGCTGAAATCATACTCCTTCTCAAACAAAACAGGATGACCCGGGTTTATGAGAAAATCCGTTTTAAAGGGAAAGATTATGAACCGGAACTGACAACCAGCCCATTTAAACAGACACAGAATGATCCGGGATTGCAAGGACATCCCTTTTACCCAGATGCAGAATGACCCTTGACTGACAGCAGTTCCCTTTTAAAAGAATAAAGTGAGATTTCGATCATCCCTGAAGGCAATTGTGCAGTGGGGCTCAGGACCACGCGGTGCAGAGACTGTTATTGAAGCCACAGGTGATAGACAAGGAGGGAGGGAGGGACGTAAAACCAGCCAAGTCTGAAACACACAAACAAACTAATATTCCTTAACCTCCAAAGGCAGGTTTTGAAATTTCAAATTGGAAATCCGGGACAGACAGCACATTCCTTTGAAACAGACACAGAATGATGAGGGTCTGATAGCACACCATTTTACAGAGACAGAGAATGATCTCGGACAGACAGCAAATCCCCTTAAAAGGGACACGGAAATAGAATGAATAAAAACAGATAAATGTTTAAAACTCGGCAGGTCGTGCAGATTTTGTGGAGGAAGAATCCGGTTTCACGTTCTGTCGGATAATAATTCCGATATTTCAGGAAAAAGTTAAAGATTACAGATGATTTCAACAAAAATAGCGCCTGGAACAAATACGCAGCGAGAAATGTCAAATGGGAACATTTGTGATACAGCGGAAGGAAGGAGTGATGAAATAATACATGGCACAATGGAGAAAGGCAAAGTGGGTGGTCATCGGGCAATAACGTAACAAAGGATGGGCCAGAGGAAGAGTTAGTGGGAATAGCAGAACCATTACCAGACAATGGGAGCGGTGCTTATCATCCGATACGTTGAACCTAATGTTGAGGCCAGAAGACGAGAACATGCCTACAATACAGGGTATCACCGCCTTTTAATCAGACCAGGCAGCTTTACCAGCCCGGATTGATTTCCTGTATGCTTTGAATTCGGCAGCCAAGGGACGAATTCAAAAAGCAGCTTCTCTCATCTTTTCAGCTCTAGAGAAACAGGACGCACACATATTCAGGGCAGAGGTGGAGATTGACGCTGAATGTATGCTTATCCCAATTGAGGTGAACTTATCCGTACAGACAGGAAGATATACTGATCAAGTATCGGCCGGAACCAAACAAGGCTTTAGGTTATCCAACGAGTCACAGAGCCGAGTACCTCTGAGATATTTTAACTTTACTCCGTTTGGCGGGTTACACTTTGCTCTGGGATTTGGATGCTAAGGGAACATCGGCGTAAAATCACACGTTTTAACGTGAAATACGTCTGTTTTCTCACATGTCGAGCGGCTTTTAGAAGCGGAACTTTGAGTAAAACATGGCGGGGCTCGTCCGGGATTTGGCCCGTGACCTCTCGCATTTCAAATGTGATCAATCCGAAGGGAGAATCATAACCGTAGACCAACGAGCCGCCGACAGTGAAAAGCGCAGCTCCCAGATTCTGACGGTGGTGAGAAATGATATTATGGCCCATCGTTCATGTGCTGTCTCAGATACCTATCTAATTAGTGCCCCTCGCCATTGTACTGCAACTGTTCTCCTTTTGACGAATATATTATTAATTTGAGACGTGACATGAGGAAAGTACAGCATCCCTGTAAGTAAAAGGGGAATTTGGCGATTAGGTTAAATGTGAATGTCAAAAAGTGTTTAACCTGCAAGCCAACGACGACGAGAATGGGATTCGAACCCATGCGTGCAGAGCGCAATGGATTACCAGTCCATCGCCTTAACCTCTCGGCCACCTCGTCTCTGCTATAAGATATCGTCAGCCATTCAATCTCCTGCTTTTTGTATCCAAACAGAAATAATGTGCAAGAAAGTCCACTTCACAGCATGCTCTGCCCGTGCATGCAGATCGACAAATATGAAAACTTGCCATGAGATTCTTTGAGCAAAAAGCCTTCCTTCACTTCAGGTGAGTGACTGGAAGAGATGGTTGGTTTCTCGGCAGAATCACAACAAAGAATATAAAATGTCTCGTAGCGAGCTAAGTTGACCGCGGCAGGACTCGAACCTGCAATCTTCTGATAACTTTGCGGTTGTCATCGAAGTCAGACGCCTTATCCATTAGGCCACGCGGCCGCTGCCAGCAACATTCATTGTCTTGTTGTATATATTGCGAGGAAATTCGGGGCAACTGCAATATCAAGGAGTGGATTTAGGAAAAGATGAGCATATTTCGAGTGAATGAACAGATGCACTGCGATCTGGGTGCGCACCGGCGCAGGCAACCCCAATGTAAATTGGAACACTATAGTTTAACAATTCGGTCATTGCAGCTGAAATCATACTCCTTCTCAAACAAAACAGGATGACCCGGGTTTATGAGAAAATCCGTTTTAAAGGGAAAGATTATGAACCGGAACTGACAACCAGCCCATTTAAACAGACACAGAATGATCCGGGATTGCAAGGACATCCCTTTTACCCAGATGCAGAATGACCCTTGACTGACAGCAGTTCCCTTTTAAAAGAATAAAGTGAGATTTCGATCATCCCTGAAGGCAATTGTGCAGTGGGGCTCAGGACCACGCGGCGCAGAGACTGTTATTGAAGCCACACGTGATAGACAAGGAGGGAGGGAGGGACGTAAAACCAGCCAAGTCTGAAACACACAAACAAACTAATATTCCTTAACCTCCAAAGGCAGGTTTTGAAATTTCAAATTGGAAATCCGGGACAGACAGCACATTCCTTTGAAACAGACACAGAATGATGAGGGTCTGATAGCACATCATTTTACAGAGTCAGAGAATGATCTCGGACAGACAGCAAATCCCCTTAAAAGGGACACGGAAATAGAATGAATAAAAACAGATAAATGTTTAAAACTCGGCAGGTCGTGCAGATTTTGTGGAGGAAGAATCCGGTTTCACGTTCTGTCGGATAATAATTCCGATATTTCAGGAAAAAGTTAAAGATTACAGATGATTTCAACAAAAATAGCGCCTGGAAAAAATACGCAGCGAGAAATGTCAAATGGGAACATTTGTGATACAGCGGAAGGAAGGAGTGATGAAATAATACATGGCACAATGGAGAAAGGCAAAGTGGGTGGTCATCGGGCAATAACGTAACAAAGGATGGGCCAGAGGAAGAGTTAGTGGGAATAGCAGAACCATTACCAGACAATGGGAGCGGTGCTTATCATCCGATACGTTGAACCTAATGTTGAGGCCAGAAGACGAGAACATGCCTACAATACAGGGTATCACCGCCTTTTAATCAGACCAGGCAGCTTTGCCAGCCCGGATTGATTTCCTGTATGCTTTGAATTCGGCAGCCAAGGGACGAATTCAAAAAGCAGCTTCTCTCATCTTTTCAGCTCTAGAGACACAGGACGCACACATGTTCAGGGCAGAGGTGGAGATTGACGCTGAATGTATGCTTATCCCAATTGAGGTGAACTTATCCGTACAGACAGGAAGATATACTGATCAAGTATCGGCCGGAAGCAAAGAAGGCTTTAGGTTATCCAACGAGTCACAGAGCCGAGTACCTCTGAGATATTTTAACTTTACTCAGTTTGGCGGGATTCACTTTGCTCTGGGATTTGGATGCTAAGGGAACATCGGCGTAAAATCACACGTTTTAACGTGAAATACGTCTGTTTTCTCACATGACGAGCGGCTGTTAGAAGCGGAACTTTGAGTAAAACATGGCGGGGTTCGTCCGGGATTTGGCCCGTGATCTCTCGCATTTCAAATGTGATCAATCCGAAGGGAGAATCATAACCGTGGACCAACGAGCCGCCGACAGTGAAAAGCGCTGCTCTCAGATTCTGACGGTGGTGAGAAATGATATTATGGCTCATCGTTCATGTGCTGTCTCTCAGATACCTATCTAATTAGTGCCCCTCGCCATTGTACTGCAACTGCTCTCCTTTTGACGAATATATTATTAATTTGAGACATTACATGAGGAAAGTACAGCATCCCTGTAAGTAAAAGGGGAATTTGGCGATGTGGTGAAATGTGAATGTCAAAAAGTGGTTAAGCTGCAAGTCAACGACGACGAGAATGGGATTCGAAGACATGCGTGCAGAGCAAAATGGATGAGCAGTCCATCGCCTTAACCTCTCGGCCTCCTCGTCTCGGCGAAAAGACATCGTCAGCCATTCAATCTCCTGCTTTTTGTATCCAAACAGAAATAAGGTGCAAAAAAGTCCACTTCACAGCTTGCTCTGCCCGTGCATGCAT
This sequence comes from Pristiophorus japonicus, assembly GCF_044704955.1. Lineage (NCBI taxonomy): Eukaryota > Metazoa > Chordata > Chondrichthyes > Pristiophoridae > Pristiophorus > Pristiophorus japonicus. The sequence goes on along the minus strand of NW_027253543.1, from coordinate 8,205,463 downwards.
ATCGACAATGCTGAAAACTTGCAATGAGATTCTTTGAGCAAACAGACTTCCTTCATTTCAGGTGACTGACTGGAAGAGATGGTTGGTTTCTCGGCAGAATCACAACAAAGAATATAAAATTTCACGTAGCGAGCTAAGTTGACCGCGGCAGGACTCGAACCTGCAATCTTCTGATAACTTTGCGGTTGTAATCGAAGTCAGACGCCTTATCCATTAGGCCACGCGGCCGCTGCCAGCACCATTCATTGTGTTGTTGTATATATTGCGAGCAAATTCGGGGCAACTGCAATATCAAGGAGTGGATTTAGGAAAAGATGAGCATATTTCGAGTGAATGAACAGATGCACTGCGATCTCGGTGCGCACCGGCGCAGGCAACCCCAATGTAAATTGGAACACTATAGTTTAACAATTCGGTCATTGCAGCTGAAATCATACTCCTTCTCAAACAATACAGGATGACCCGGGTTTCTGAGAAAATCCGTTTTAAAGGGAAAGATTATGAAAAGGAACTGAAAACCAGCCCTTTTAAACAGACACAGAATGATCCGGGATTGCACGGACATCACTTTTACCCAGATGCAGAATCACCCTTGACTGACAGCAGTTCCCTTTTAAAAGAATAAAGTGAGATTTCGATCATCCCTGAAGGCAATTGTGCAGTGGGGCTCAGGACCACGCGGCGCAGAGACTGTTATTGAAGCCACAGGTAATAGACAAGGAGGGAGGGAGGGACGTAAAACCAGCCAAGTCTGAAACACACAAACAAACTAATATTCCTTAACCTCCAAAGGCAGGTTTTGAAATTTCAAATTGGAAATCCGGGACAGACAGCACATTCCTTTGAAACAGACACAGAATGATGAGGGTCTGATAGCACATCATTTTACAGAGTCAGAGAATGATCTCGGACAGACAGCAAATCCCCTTAAAAGGGACACGGAAATAGAATGAATAAAAACAGATAAATGTTTAAAACTCGGCAGGTCGTGCAGATTTTGTGGAGGAAGAATCCGGTTTCACGTTCTGTCGGATAATAATTCCGATATTTCAGGAAAAAGTTAAAGATTACAGATGTTTTCAACAAAAATAGCGCCTGGAAAAAATACGCAGCGAGAAATGTCAAATGGGAACATTTGTGATACAGCGGAACGAAGGAGTGATGAAATAATACATGGCACAATGGAGAAAGGCAAAGTGGGTGGTCATCGGGCAATAACGTAACAAAGGATGGGCCAGAGGAAGTGTTGGTGGGAATAGCAGAACCATTACCAGACAATGGGAGCGGTGCTTATCATCCGATACGTTGAACCTAATGTTGAGGCCAGAAGACGAGAACATGCTTACAATACAGGGTATCACCGCCTTTTAATCAGACCAGGCAGCTTTACCAGCCCGGATTGATTTCCTGTATGCTTTGAATTCGGCAGCCAAGGGACGAATTCAAAAAGCAGCTTCTCTCATCTTTTCAGCTCTAGAGAAACAGGACGCACACATATTCAGGGCAGAGGTGGAGATTGACGCTGAATGTATGCTTATCCCAATTGAGGTGAACTTATCCGTACAGACAGGAAGATATACTGATCAAGTATCGGCCGGAACCAAACAAGGCTTTAGGTTATCCAACGAGTCACAGAGCCGAGTACCTCTGAGATATTTTAACTTTACTCAGTTTGGCGGGATTCACTTTGCTCTGGGATTTGGATGCTAAGGGAACATCGGCGTAAAATCACACGTTTTAACGTGAAATACGTCTGTTTTCTCACAAGTCGAGCGGCTGTTAGAAGCGGAACTTTGAGTAAAACATGGCGGGGTTCGTCCGGGATTTGGCCCGTGACCTCTCGCATTTCAAATGTGATCAATCCGAAGGGAGAATCATAACCGTGGACCAACGAGCCGCCGACAGTGAAAAGCGCAGCTCCCAGATTCTGACGGTGGTGAGAAATGATATTATGGCCCATCGTTCATGTGCTGTCTCAGATACCTATCTAATTAGTGCCCCTCGCCATTGTACTGCAACTGTTCTCCTTTTGACGAATATATTATTAATTTGAGACGTGACATGAGGAAAGTACAGCATCCCTGCAAGTAAAAGGGGAATTTGGCGATGAGGTTAAATGTGAATGTCAAAAAGTGGTTAAGCTGCAAGTCAACGACGACGAGAATGGGATTCGAAGCCATGTGTGCAGAGCACAAAGGATGAGCAGTCCATCGCCTTAACCTCTCGGCCACCTCGTCTCTGCTATAAGACATCGTCAGCCATTCAATCTCCTGCTTTTTGTATCCAAACAGAAATAAGGTGCAAAAAAGTCCACTTCACAGCTTGCTCTGCCCGTGCATGCATATCGAAAATTATGAAAACTTGCAATGAGATTCTTTGAGCAAACAGCCTTCCTTCATTTCAGGTGACTGACTGGAAGAGATGGTTGGTTTCTCGGCAGAATCACAACAAAGAATATAAAATTTCACGTAGCGAGCTAAGTTGACCGCGGCAGGACTCGAACTTGCAATCTTCTGATAACTTTGCGGTTGTAATCGAAGTCAGACGCCTTATCCATTAGGCCACGCGGCCGCTGCCAGCACTAATCATTGTGTTGTTGTGTATATCGCGAGCAAATTCGGGGCAACTTCAATATCAAGGAGTGGATTTAGGAAAATTTGAGCATATTTCGAGTGAATGAACAGATGCACTGCGATCTGGGTGCGCACCGGCGCAGGCAACCCCAATGTAAATTGGAACACTATAGTTTAACAATTCGGTCATTGCAGCTGAAATCATACTCCTTCTCAAACAATACAGGATGACCCGGGTTTCTGAGAAAATCCGTTTTAAACGGAAAGATTATGAAAAGGAACTGACAACCAGCCCTTTTAAACAGGCACAGAATGATCCGGGATTGCACGGACATCCCTTTTACCCAGATGCAGAATCACCCTTGACTGACAGCAGTTCCCTTTTAAAAGAATAAAGTGAGATTTCGATCATCCCTGAAGGCAATTGTGCAGTGGGGCTCAGGACCACGCGGCGCAGAGACTGTTATTGAAGCCACAGGTGATAGACAAGGGAGGGACGTAAAACCAGCCAAGTCTGAAACACACAAACAAACTAATATTCCTTAACCTCCAAAGGCAGGTTTTGAAATTTCAAATTGGAAATCCGGGACAGACAGCACATTCCTTTGAAACAGACACAGAATGATGAGGGTCTGATAGCACATCATTTTACAGAGTCAGAGAATGATCTCGGACAGACAGCAAATCCCCTTAAAAGGGACACGGAAATAGAATGAATAAAAACAGATAAATGTTTAAAACTCGGCAGGTCGTGCAGATTTTGTGGAGGAAGAATCCGGTTTCACGTTCTGTCGGATAATAATTCCGATATTTCAGGAAAAAGTTAAAGATTACAGATGTTTTCAACAAAAATAGCGCCTGGAAAAAATACGCAGCGAGAAATGTCAAATGGGAACATTTGTGATACAGCGGAACGAAGGAGTGATGAAATAATACATGGCACAATGGAGAAAGGCAAAGTGGGTGGTCATCGGGCAATAACGTAACAAAGGATGGGCCAGAGGAAGTGTTAGTGGGAATAGCAGAACCATTACCAGACAATGGGAGCGGTGCTTATCATCCGATACGTTGAACCTAATGTTGAGGCCAGAAGACGAGAACATGCTTACAATACAGGGTATCACCGCCTTTTAATCAGACCAGGCAGCTTTACCAGCCCGGATTGATTTCCTGTATGCTTTGAATTCGGCAGCCAAGGGACGAATTCAAAAAGCAGCTTCTCTCATCTTTTCAGCTCTAGAGAAACAGGACGCACACATATTCAGGCAGAGGTGGAGATTGACGCTGAATGTATGCTTATCCCAATTGAGGTGAACTTATCCGTACAGACAGGAAGATATACTGATCAAGTATCGGCCGGAACCAAACAAGGCTTTAGGTTATCCAACGAGTCACAGAGCCGAGTACCTCTGAGATATTTTAACTTTACTCAGTTTGGCGGGATTCACTTTGCTCTGGGATTTGGATGCTAAGGGAACATCGGCGTAAAATCACACGTTTTAACGTGAAATACGTCTGTTTTCTCACATGTCGAGCGGCTTTTAGAAGCGGAACTTTGAGTAAAACATGGCGGGGCTCGTCCGGGATTTGGCCCGTGACCTCTCGCATTTCAAATGTGATCAATCCGAAGGGAGAATCATAACCGTAGACCAACGAGCCGCCGACAGTGAAAAGCGCAGCTCCCAGATTCTGACGGTGGTGAGAAATGATATTATGGCCCATCGTTCATGTGCTGTCTCAGATACCTATCTAATTAGTGCCCCTCGCCATTGTACTGCAACTGTTCTCCTTTTCACGAATATATTATTAATTTGAGACGTGACATGAGGAAAGTACAGCATCCCTGCAAGTAAAAGGGGAATTTGGCGATGAGGTTAAATGTGAATGTCAAAAAGTGGTTAAGCTGCAAGACAACGATGACGAGAATGGGATTCGAAGCCATGTGTGCAGAGCACAAAGGATGAGCAGTCCATCGCCTTAACCTCTCGGCCATCTCGTCTCTGCTATAAGACATCGTCAGCCATTCAATCTCCTGCTTTTTGTATCCAAACAGAAATAAGGTGCAAAAAAGTCCACTTCACAGCTTGCTCTGCCCGTGCATGCATATCGAAAATGATGAAAACTTGCAATGAGATTCTTTGAGCAAACAGCCTTCCTTCATTTCAGGTGACTGACTGGAAGAGATGGTTGGTTTCTCGGCAGAATCACAACAAATAATATAAAATTTCACGTAGCGAGCTAAGTTGACCGCGGCAGGACTCGAACTTGCAATCTTCTGATAACTTTGCGGTTGTAATCGAAGTCAGACGCCTTATCCATTAGGCCACGCGGCCGCTGCCAGCACTAATCATTGTGTTGTTGTGTATATCGCGAGCAAATTCGGGGCAACTTCAATATCAAGGAGTGGATTTAGGAAAATTTGAGCATATTTCGAGTGAATGAACAGATGCACTGCGATCTGGGTGCGCACCGGCGCAGGCAACCCCAATGTAAATTGGAACACCATAGTTTAACAATTCGGTCATTGCAGCTGAAATCATACTCCTTCTCAAACAATACAGGATGACCCGGGTTTCTGAGAAAATCCGTTTTAAACGGAAAGATTATGAAAAGGAACTGACAACCAGCCCTTTTAAACAGGCACAGAATGATCCGGGATTGCACGGACATCCCTTTTACCCAGATGCAGAATCACCCTTGACTGACAGCAGTTCCCTTTTAAAAGAATAAAGTGAGATTTCGATCATCCCTGAAGGCAATTGTGCAGTGGGGCTCAGGACCACGCGGCGCAGAGACTGTTATTGAAGCCACAGGTGATAGACAAGGAGGGAGGGAGGGACGTAAAACCAGCCAAGTCTGAAACACACAAACAAACTAATATTCCTTAACC